>NW_009952574.1:1201361-1212869 GCF_000747805.2 Chaetura pelagica | reverse complement strand
ACTTCAGAAAAAAAAGCCAACTGTGGGTTTTAATAGCCACCCTGGGGAAGGGAAAAAACAAAGATATTTGGCTCATCAGCATGTAACAAGAGTAATTAGTGATTTAGAAATAGGTGTGGCACTGGAACAAAACAGTGGACTGATAGGACTGATAGATCAAGAACATGGAATAACTTGGAGGAAATCTGCAGATTTCCCAACCTTGTTGAAACAGAGTGTGCAAAAATAGCTGTGCTCTCCCACTGCCAGTTAATCCAGAGGTGGTTTATGTTGACATGCAGTGGGGCAGCCCCTCTAATCCAATCTGCAGAAGCAGGTGGGACTGGTTTGAAGAGAACAATGTGATTCCTTGGTTGGAAGAGCAGGCCAGGGTTGTGGTGGGTGTTTGCAGAGCCCAGGCACTTCTTCCTCCTTGGATCTTGGACATGGTTGAGTTATTTAGTTCCTTTATAGCTCAGTTTGCTTTTACCTGTAAACAAAGTGAGTTGCATTTAGGTGCCATCTCTGTAGAACCTCATTCATTGGTTAAAAAAATGCCTCTGAAGGAAAGGTGTGAGGAACAATTACAAACAAAGAATCTGACATCCTAGAAGCCAAAAAGAAGACAGAGCATTATTAAGGCTGCCAGCAGACTCAGATGAAGTTGCCCATGACAGTCTTTGATTTTTGACATCACTATTTACAATCGACATATGTCATGCAGCCAGTTTGCTCTCTTTAAAAAGAAAACACCACAAAACCAGATTTGTGGAAATTCCAAGTTGCTGTGGTAGACCATCCTGTATTTTTCCTATTTTTCTTCATTTTTCATATTTGCAGTGACATGGAAGAGCCATTGACCTAAAAATCCACCTCCAATTTAATACAGAAATGGAGACAGATGCGTTTTATTAGGAGTTCGTACTGCTCTGCAGAGATGAGAAAATATTTACAGATAGTTCAGCTGATCTTTTCAAGTGGCATGGTTTGATTGCTATTGAATAATTACTATGAAAACATTTGCAAGGTTTTTTGTTACCTACCTTCCCTCCTCTTTAGAAGATGCCTTTCTGGGAAGGATTTTTCCAAAAAAATGGAGCGTAATGTAATACACGGCTATAACATAGATTGTTAATTTTTAGTGTAGCTGAATCACAGCATGCTTTGATTGAGAGGAGCCAACACAAACATGCAAAATATGTGTCTCTTTGAACAGGATACACCACATCCTGCATTTGGTAGCCAAAGGTTCCAGTTTGCATCACAAATGTAGTCCAAGATCTCTCTCTCCTTGAGGTATGTACCTTGGAAAGTGCCAAATCTGCAAGACACGTTCAATTCTTTTTAAATTTTTCTTTCATTCTTTCTTATATATAAAAAAAAAATTAAAAAGTTTAATCATTTGCTTGTTTGGGTTTTAGTAGAGACACAGCAGGTGATTGAAAGAAAGGACTGCGTTGTCAGGAGGGTCTTTGATTAATCAGAGACTTGATGGTTTGATTAATCATCCCAGAAAGAGCTGACTCGGGCAAAAGCACCCAGCCAACATGTAAACACGTCGAAAGAACATTTTCGAAATACATAAAGACAAATTGCAGTTCAAAGCTACTCTTACTGGCCTGTTGATTTGCCTGCTAGAAACAAAAGCCTTTCTGCCTGCTTGATAGAAACCAGACCTTCCACGGGAGGAAACAATTGACTTCAGGTCCTTTCAAATTTTGAATAAAAAGCGCTTGACATTTTCTTTTTTAATTATTTTTTTTTTAATCTTCTCATTCTTGTTTACAGTAATAAATTACAGCCCTTAGTCTTTTTATAAGGAAAGTTAAGTTTCCTCTCATTTTCCAAGCAATTTATGACACATGTTTAAGGCCTTCAGTTACATAAGGGCTCTGCAGAGCTTTCAGCAAAGCATGAGTTATCACAGTGTGGGAGCAAGCAAAACATAGTGCTATGCATCGCCCGGTCATCACTGCACTTTACCTGCCATTTATGGGTACCCAGTAGGAAACCCTGAGCTGGATAACTACAGCAAAAAAAGCCTGCCTGCTTGCCTAACAATCCCATTGTGTAGGGGGGAAAAATGGATTTGCAAATTCAGTTGGCTACCAAGCTAGTGGAGGTCATAAAAAACTCCTTCTTGTGATGGAAACACAGGGTGAGCTGACTCTAGCGAGCTGCATGGTGCATGTAAGCACTTGACAGTGTTTCTCCTCCAGTCCAGGAAAGCCCATATACACCAGCCCTGTTCAGAACAGCATGAGTAAAGCCAGGGAAAAGCAGAATTAGTATTTTGCAGGAAATTTGGGGAGGGCAGGAAATAATTTCCTCAAAGAGCAAAAAAAAAAACTTTCCTACAGATCATGCGAAGCAGAATATGGGAAGAAAATGGAATGTTTCCAATGTTCAAGCCAGAAGCAACGGGTTTGTTCTTCACCCCACACTACCTGGGGAAATCCCTGGTTTGTGTGTGCTCTACCCTTGCTGGGCTGCCTGTGGGCAGGCTCAGGCACAGAGACACAGTAGCCTGGCAGCCACCAGCCCAATTCCTTCATAATCCAATTACTATAAGTGGCTTAACTGCTGCTTTGTATCACAGGCCTCAGCCCAGGGTGAATCAGCTAGTTTTCTTGTCATCAGCAACACAAGAAAGAATCTAAAGAAAAGAATTGGTTTGAGTCAAATCAAAAGAGAGACTATTTTGCTTTTGCTTAGGTCCATTTGCAACCTCCCACCCAAGAATAAGGTACTACTTGTTTCTCATTTCAGCAGTTCTAGTGGGGTACGAGCTGGGTGGATCATCTTGACAATGCAACAGCACAGTGCAGCACATTTGGTGAAAGCATGAAGAAAAACCAGGGCAACCAATCTGAAGAGAGTCCACAAGTTGGCAGCCCAATTGCTTATTAACATTTGCTGAAATATAAATAGGAAAAAAAACCTCATTCCTAAATGGTTTGCTAACACCAAAGGAGACATATGAAAACATATTAGATGAGTTTGTAATAATTGATTTGCGATCTATATTTTTGCCTTAGTTTGCTTTACTTTGCTCTATCTTATCTGCACCATGTTTTCTTTATCATTCATTAACTCAGCTTTGTCCAAGACCTTGAATCTCAACCTTGAATTCTAGCAAAGCACCACGGAGAGCTAAAATTACCAACCTGTCCTCCTTCCAGCTACAGAGCCAAGAGATGGAGATCAACTCTTACAACTTCCTTAGGGGAACAGGAATCCAAAGGATATTCCTCCCCTCTTGTGTGTATCCATTGTAAGTCTTTTGTGTTCATTCTTATTCCCTATCCAGCCATATTTTAATTAATGAAATCAAAAGCCCATCTACTAAAATAAACCAGACTTAACGAGGGAAGAAAGTCAAAACAAACAGGCACTGTTTGCTTCCTTTGCACTGATTTGCCAAGAAACGAGCTCCACATCCAACATTACCGATTCATGTCAGAAGTATTAACCCCTCATGGCAGCACAAAGTGCAGCATCTGGATCAAAAGGCTGAGAGGGGACTGGCATGAGGTGAAATGAAGGCAACATGCCATTTCAGCACGGCTGGGTAGTATCTTCATCCCCACAGGTAGTGTTTATGTCTTGTCAATCAATACCACACATGGAAATGTGACATTCAAGGTCTCACATCTGCCCGTGGCTCCAGCTCTCAGTGAAGAGAGGATGAGGAGTTCCATGTGCTCGGTGTGTCCTCCAGAAAGGGCTGCTCCAGAAAGCTCCAAGCCACATCTGGACATCCTGGCTCATAACACTGAAAGATGTAGAACTATATGAGCATAAGTAATATAATTCAGCTCTCACCTACCGCTGACCATCCTTGGTGGGAATCACACTAAGTGTGACAGCTGTTCATGTGGTTGACTTGGTAAGGAAAGGAGGGATCAGACTGTCCCCAGAGCAGGTGAAAACATGCAGAGACATCTAATTTGAGAATCACCTTTGGTAGTTACAGCTCTGCACACAAACACCTCCAGCCTGTTGAAATACTTAATGTGAAAGACTTTGTTACTGAAAAAGCTGCTTTCTAAAAACCAAAAGATTCAGTTCAAACGTTTCATTTTCAATAATTTAGAACTTTTCTTTCACAGAAAGGATTTTAAAACAAAAACAAACTAAGGTCTAGGTAAGCTTTGATTTTTATGAAATGGAAATGTTACAAGCTTTTTGCCCCATCTTTAACTGATGGCTGTTCCTCTTTCATCCCTGTCCCCCCTTCCTTTCAGCACCGAATGCACTGACAGGCTGCTTGGCTGGTGTTGGGTGTTTTTTCCTTTTCCTTTGACATCTTCACGATATTTCTCCAGCTTCTGCAATACACAGAGCAGCCACGTGACCCCCTGCAGGACCCACCTTTGGCTGCAGTACCACCATGGAAAACAGAAGCAACTTGAAGGTCTGCAACTTTTCTTTAGAAAACCCTGTTTTCCTCCTTTTCAAACCAGCTCTGCAACTATGACACGCAGACCTTGCAGCGCTGCTGGATTTCAGCAGCGCCCTTTGTTATCCCCTGGTTGTCCAACAAACAGAGAGGGAACTGGATGGTTTCTGCAAGCTGGAGTGGGATGTGGGCTCCCCATTTGCTGCTTCAGATCTGAAGCTGCTCACAATGAACAATGGTACCACACTGGCTCCCTGCTGCTTCCGCGCTGCATGTGGTGTGCGAATGGGGCCAGGGGCATGGACATGGCTCTGGGACAGGGTATTTTGGTTTCCTGCCTTTTTTGTCCAGCACAGAGCAGAAGCCAGAGCATCCACAGGAGTATTCCCTTGCTACACTTGGTGGCATCTGCCCCTCAAGGGCTGTTTTGTTGCTGAGAATAGCAAGAGCACTCAACAGAAGCCAAGAAAGACACTGATGTGCAAAGTCCAATTAACTCCATCCCTCATGACCAACTCCCTTCTGCTGAAAAACAGCGGCATGGTGCTGCTCCCACAGCACCTTGGTCTCTGCAACTCATGCTCCAGGAGCCACAGCCAACCAGAGAATAGTCCTGGCCCCTGGGCATGGACTTAGTGACCTCAGTATTGTTCCTGGGAGCAAATAAGCCACCAGCCAAGTCACCAGCAGCTCCTCAGTGTCCAAATGGGTAGACAGGCACTCCGGCAGCAGACTTAGAGGTGGCCTTTCCACTTGGGGTTAAAACCTATTGTCAGTCTGAACATTTGCAGCCCTGTGGATAAACACAGGACTGCCTGGAGCCAAGCATTAAATCCACACTCACATGCAGAATAAATAAAGAATTAAATGAGGTGCATAAATAAATACAAATGTTAAGCAGCATGGAAACTAACACAGCCTTCTCTGTGTCCTCCCGCTGGTGGGGCCTCGGTGAGCGAGCTTGTCCCATCTCAGCTCCACACCAGGGCTGCAATCAAAGCTGAAATGCAAACGTGCTCTTTTTTTTTTTCCTTTTCTTTTTTTTTTCCCCTCAGATCTGGTCCCCAAATTCTCACTCAATGTGCCTGACAGAGGTCAGCACAAATAGCACAGAGCCAGGTGGGATGCGTTTGTGTAGAAACGGAGCCAACTAGGACAGTCCTCTCGTTCCCTTAGTCCAACACACTGGAAAAGTCATAATGAAAAGTGCTGACTCTCTTGTCCTGAATTTTTTTTCCAGATCATAAGACACACACTGATTTTTCTGGGTTGCTTCAGACTTTTATCCCATATTCATAGAGATGTTTATTTCTTCACTGGTCTTTTTTCATTTTCTTTTCCATTTTTCCTTTCACTCCCTCAACTCCAAGCCAGGATGTCAGCAACAAATTGCTTACATATATATATTCAGAAATACCTTTCAAGTAGCAGCCTTCCAAACAGAACTGTCCTTCCAAAACTGAAGCAAGTCAGCAGCTACACCATACCAGACCCCTCTCTAATCTCAAACCCATGGTACCCAGAGCCAATGTGACTCATTTCAACGGCATCAGTGTCAGCAGTTATTTTTTAACTTGCTTCTCTGCGTGTTGAACCAAAGTCAAGTCCCTCTTGCTTATGAGGGTGGCTAGACTTGCAGAAATTGTATTTTTACTAAGAAAATCA
This sequence comes from Chaetura pelagica, assembly GCF_000747805.2. Taxonomy (NCBI): domain Eukaryota; kingdom Metazoa; phylum Chordata; class Aves; order Apodiformes; family Apodidae; genus Chaetura; species Chaetura pelagica. Next base: position 1,206,823 of record NW_009952574.1, on the reverse strand, counting down.
AGCAATAAACAGATGAGAACCAGCTACTCTACAGGTCTTCAGATGAGAGCTAAGCACAGCACAGGACACCACAGAGTGTGTGGGTCTAATGTACATGCTGGATCTCCCACCCAAGGAGGTAAGGCCTCCTTGTTCACTGAGGACAAGCAAAGCCTCAAGATGTTTTTCAATAGGGAGCTCGACCAAGCTTTTCCACTTGGGCTGTCCAGACTTCATATTCAGTTTTCTCAGTTGGGGGTTTGGCACACAGGTCTGGTAGCCACTGCTCTGGCCACCTTATTGCCATGTGGTGTCATCCATCACCAGTGAGGTGTAAGCAGGGGAGTGATACACTACGAGGGCTTTCTAGTCATCCAAGTGACACTGAGACACAGCTTACACCTGGTAAAATTGGTACCAGCATGGACTTTTCAAACGGCAAAGGGAGCTGGAGCTGAAGTTGTTCTCTAGCTCCTTGCAGATACGGCCCTTACACTCTGCTATGGCAATTATTTCTCAAAGACAACAGGGCTGTGGGTAGCCCTTCAACAAAATCTGCAAATGCCCCATGGCCAGGAGAGTCATTGGTGCCTTTGGAGATGTAGCTGAGGGGCTCTGGAGTGCTGGGAAAGTCATGCTGCCTCTTCTTGGCCCAGCTCAGTTCCTCCCAACGTCCCCCCCATCCTGCTCTAGCTTCTCGAAATCCTCACCACACAAGCAGCACTGAGGAACCTCTTTAGTTTGCATGAAGACGTCTGTAGATTTCAGCTGAGGAATCCTGTTTTCAACCATTTGGAGGATGATTTTTGCAGCAGTTAGCTATCAGATCTGTCTCCATTTCCCTAATTGCCCATGTATTTCCCAGTGAGCAACACGAAAGCCATTAGTGGTCAGAGTCACAGTAGATTCAGAACACATTTCCAGTTGAAAGAATTAATAACTCAGATTTGTTCATGTTGACATCCAAGCTCCACTAACAGCTTCCCAAGGAGTCAAGAAGGGATTATGTCTGTTTGGAGGCACTCAAGTTTCAAGGGTGCAATATCTCACAATTAGGGTGGGGATTTTTTGGCCCATAGGCTTCTAATGACATCCTGTGCAAGACTTCAAGAAATCTTGATAACAATTGACTAAGATGAACTTCCTATTCATTGCAAAGCTGCACACGAGGACCACAAGTGCTACCAGATCCCAAGTCTCTATAGGAATGAAGGAGCCATTCCAATGTTGTGTCACTTCCAGCGTGCTGGGCTGTGACGCGCTGTGGGATGGAGGGAACTGGAAAGTCCAAGCTGCCTCACTGTACAGGGTCTCTGTTTACTGATTTCATAACTCCAGCTGGACCTCTTCTGGCAAGGGAGAGGGCTTTTATGAGGGAAAATGCTATAAATCTGCTGTCGCTAAAGGACATCAGACACCATGTGGCATGTTCATGATATCACCAGTGCGCACTAGTTTTAAAACAGAGGTTTTAGCCATAAAGCTGCCAACTGGGAAAATCACATATGAGAGCAATGCTGAGCTTTTAAGAGTGAAACATCCCTTTGAAAGCCCTTCCTCTTCCTGCTCCTTCTCAACCCCAAAGCTTTGGAGAGATAGAGAAGGGGAAAATGAAGGGTGTATGCTTCAAAGTCCTGTGATAAACATCCCAGGATTAAAACAAAGCCAAACTCTGTGTCCCATTTCTGAGCAGAAACAGCTGTCACTCAGCAAAAACGTTTGTTTCATGATGAGGGAGCCAAAAACCAATCCCCTTCCATAAAGAAAGGGAGCATATCTGTTTCATAACGTTCCTTTTGCCCTGCCCTGAGTTAAAAATCAGAAGGAATCGGTGCAACATGCCAGGTGAGAGTCAGAGGTGGAAATCTAGCAGGGTTAAGTGTGAGCTACACAGCCATAAATTGTTTGTGACAACTGGTAGCAGACAAAAGTGATACATCTTAGGAAGGCATTTCTGCAGCATGCAGCTTTCTGTTCTACTCCAGTAATTGTGGCCTTTCTGACCACCTTCTTGCCAGAATTTTTCCCTGCGTATCACGGAAATGCTCCAGGCTGGAAGGAGAGGGGAGCAGCCAGAGCTGGGACAGGCTGAAACCCTCTGATATGGACTACAGCAAATGAAGGCAAAACATAAGAAGCCTCACGGGATCCAGAGCTTTAGGAGGCAGAGATTTTGTGCATTGATACCTGCAGACAAAATCCTGATTGTAGACACCAGTTCAGTGCCAGAACACTTCTCCACTAGGAGACTTCAAATTTATGCTTCTAGTAGGGTTGAGAAGTTCACAGAAAGGTCATGTTCATCTACCTCTTTGCACTGTAATGCAATACCTCTTGCAGTGATTCTAATTAGGGCTCTCACAATTAATTTGTTTCCCCATCACATTTGCATTTTCACTTCTTATCACAAGTAGAAGAAACGCTGCTGCAGTTGCTGTCTTCCCTACCAAAAAAAAATGAACACCCATTACTTTTGTCAACAAATAAAGGGTTATTCACCCTTTTACTAGACCCTGGGGTTTTGCACACAGATTGAAGATAATTGCTCATTTCAGCTGGTTGCACGATGCCCAGGCATCTTTGATTCTGGAGGTTTTACCTTATTATCCCACTGCCTGCTACTGGAGTACAAACCAACTGGTTGAGTGTGTGCGTGTGCCGAAGTGTGGGTATGTGGTTTTGTTTGAGGGGAGGTTAGTCTTCTGTGGTGTCACAACTGCAAAGGATGAGCACTGATGTTCACATTTCCCACTGAAGAGGCTGCACAGTTGAGTTTTACTCAACGCTTGTTGAGCAAAAACCAGAATATTTGCAACTTGGAAGATAAAGTTACTGTGATTGGGAAACTCTCTTCTAATGATGAAACACACAGAGGGAAGATATTTCCTGCCTATGCTGGTGGGTGCAGGATACACTCAGCTCCTAAAATACATTCAGGTTTCTTTCTGCTCCTACCTGAAGGCTGAATCTTCCAACTTGTTCAGTTTTCTCAGTGCATAGATTTGTAAAATGGAAATGGCTGAGAGGATGACAGAATTTGGCCTTAAATTAGGGTAAAAGTTTCAAAACATTGTTTTTTTCAATCCAGTTACAAACTGCATTTTGCACTATGTCCCTCATACACAGGTCACATGTCAATGGATTTCAAAGACCTTTTAGGTGAACCCCATGTTAGGCCAAATGGATGGGTTCTCTACTCTTGCCATTTTGCACAGACAGCTCACCACTTTGGGGCTCACAGACATGCCCATAAATTTGGCTAGCAAGATCCAGAGGCATCCTGGGTGCACAGCTAGTATTTAGAAACTGCTAGGTAGTGGTGGAGGCTTGCCCAAGCTCTCTGTGAGCTCCTAAGGAGAGAAGGAGCTTTGAATTACTACAAATTGAGCTGATACAACATTGTCACATTATAGTTTTTCATCACTCTGTCCTGCCCTGTAAAAGTCTCACTCATGTTTCTTTGCTTCTCCCAGATGAGTAATGTTGAACCATACAGGATGCTTGGAAAGCAGCTTTGGATGGAGAACAAGACATCACCAAAATTATGTGGTGCACGATCCAAATCTCTGAAACATGGGGGTAGAACAGATAATCCCTTTTCTTACAGAAGTACCAAATTCATTCATCTGTTGAGGACTCATAAAAGGCAGGAGCTGGCTGGCTACGAGGCAGCTTTTCCGCCCTCGGTGTCTACAATGGGGAGAAGCCCATGTGAAATCACACAGAAACACTAGAGAGTTTTCCATGAGGTCACTTCAGAGCTGTCCTCACTGAAGGAGAAGGATCTATGAATTCTAACAGTGCCACTGTGTACCTAACCATGCTGAAAGCTGAACATCTGTAACCCATTCTGGTCAATGGATGTTTCCACCTGGGCCATGAAGCAACAAACAGACCTGCCTGACCGCTGGCATTGCAAAGCCAGGTAGTTTGGTGCTTGCCATGGCAATCAGGGTCTTTCCTTTCCTCGTTCGGAAGCATATTTAGTCATCACCAGAAAAAGAAGAGGCTGAAAATACCTTCTTGGAACTCTGCACTGTTGGCACCAGCAGGATTAAGCTCAGAAGTTGGAGAGAGAATTGCAAGTGAACTGGGCAGATTCTTAACACTGGCTGAACAGCACAGACCTGGGCCCTCTCTGAAATTATCAGTCCTGACACCTGTGAAACAACTCATTGCTCTGTCAGTTTGGCCCTGAGGGAGAGAAAGGACCACCTAAGCAGATCAAGACATGGTGAATGAGGGTCTTAACACCATATATTTCCCTGTATCAGGGATCTGATGAGGGGAAAGGGACTGAACCTAAGCAACTTCCTAAGCAACCTAGGCAGCTTGTTGACTATTAAGAGGCACACCTGCTGTCACATCAGCATTCAGAAGTTTGGTAGTAGAGGAGAGCAGACTGTGGTCACCACGCTGCACAACTCCTGCAGGCCAACTGACATCAGCCTGCCCAACCTGAAACTGGAATTACTCAGTCAGCAGCAGAGGCAGTGAGTGCAGACAGCTGGTTGGCCTTCAGGACAAAAGCTGGCTCCTATTCCCTTGGACTAGCCCTTGCCCATTGCTCCACTTGTGTGCTCTACTGTGGATGTTTTCCAAGTCTTTCTCCAGCTTTGGCTCTTTTACTGTACACTGCTCTAGAGGCTCTTAAAAGGTATTGGCCCAGAGAGGTATCCACTGCCAGAAATATAACAAACTAGGAGACAAAAATTGAGGTGTTGATGCAGAGAAGAAAAGAAAGAACCAAGGAAAACAAAAGAGAGCATTGTGACCAAAGCCAAGCCTGCCCTGTCTCAAAGTGGTGGATGTAAAACCAGTGCATGTGTGTTGATTGTCTTTTGCATACTGATAAATATCAAAGGCCAAATACAAGTACCAACTGCTGCAGAGACTACTTTGAAGCACAGTCCTTCATACACTTTCAGGATACATTCAGCCCTCCATCATGTGAGACAAAGAGGATTAAGGATTATCCAAACAAATTCAAAATGCAAAGGATACCTGCTATTTCTGGACCACCCCGTGGGCATCCCACAGAGCCAGCTGACTCTCTGCACCTCTTCTCAGCTCTTGTGATTCTAGGAAAGGTTATTCATTTGGCTACAAGAAGACTATATACTGCACACATGTGGAGGTGCTCCTGGGTGCTTCTGGATCAGGCTACCTCTGGAAGTGGAGTTGCAGGTGTGTCATGCTGCTCCTGGAGTAGAAACTAGTTAGTATAGTTAGTGTAGGACTTGTTCTATAGAAACAAGACCCCTGTCTCACTAAGATATTTTGTTGCCTGTGGCTAAGTACCTTTTTAAACAGTTATCTCAATAGGAATCCTTTAAGAGGTCTGTGTTCAGTGCCTGCCTGCCATGGCAATAAAGACAATTTCTGTTGATGTACTTGCTCAGGTTTGGTACCTCTTGGTGGGGTTCCCATGGCAGTTGTGCCTCCCACAGCATTTGCCTGCACAAGCCTATCCCAGGCATTCC
>NW_009952574.1:1175803-1201098 GCF_000747805.2 Chaetura pelagica | reverse complement strand
ATTCCTGTGTGTCTGTGGTCCAGGCTACCAAAAACCTAACCCAAGTACTTGATCATTCTCAAGCCAGAAAAGGAAGAACTATGCTGCATGTAAGGCCCAAGGGGCATAATCTCTGTCATCTTCATGACAGAAGGTCTCATAGCTGTAACCATGTCCTGAGAAAGAAGTCAATGTGAGGAGCTAATGTGACCTATGGCAGAAGTCTGAAGGAGTGCATGACCACTGCAGAAGCACAATAGGGTGCTCTGACACTGAGAAAAGGCAAGGAGATGGAAGGAACATGATCATCTAAAGAAGCTGTTGTTGAAGATCAAAATTCCCAAAGGAAAAACCCATTTGGAGGACCTAATGGGTCCACTGTCAATCAGCAATAAAGACCATTTTCCTGCCCAGGGAAAATTCTGAACTTGTAACCTCCAGGCTCAGCTAGTAAACAAATGTTTGCACAAAAAGCACAATAACAATTGTTTAAAGGAAAGATGTAGCAATCTACATGAAATTTTGAGTAGCAGATAAAAATTGTTCCTAACTATTTGTGGTTCACAACACTTCAGATCTATTGTAACCACTTTATGACCATGAAAAATGCCATGTTGTCACTACACGAAGCCCTGCAGTCATGTTCTCAAAGCACGATCCACCACTTGAGTTGAAGAAAAATATCTTGTAAGGTTTGGCACTATGAGGTTCATGACACATCCTGACTCAGAGAAGATGGTGACACACATACTCACCAGCCAGTCTGCTACAATAAACCAAGTAGTCTGACAAAGTATTTTAAGTCTTGCTCTTTTTTAAGTACCGAACCCTGAAATGCACTGACTGAATGGTCATTCTGATCTGTTTCCTCCCAAAAGTAGCATTCAGGCAACAAAAGCAATGAAGAGCTCTGACAAACTATATCCTGATCCTTACTGACAACAGAAAGGCTCTGTGTGGCTGAGAGGTGACATGGGACAACAAATAGGGCATTTTGCTGTGGATAGGGAAGTGTACAAGCAGAGTTTTACTGGTGCAGCAGGATTTAACTGGTCTGCTTTAGTGGCTTCAGCAAGAAGTGCAAGCTAAGTACAAGGAAAACACACAATATTTGAAGGGAAATTAGCCTCAATCCAAATGCAAACCTAAAATTTTTGTTGCTGGCCAAACTCTCTGCCTCAAGCTTATTAATGCTGATCATGCACATATCTTCTCTCAGAGTGTTACAAATCCTTTAATATGGTTTCAGTGAGACAGCATTACAATTGTGTAATATTACTGCTTTATCTTGCATTGCCAAACTTCTCTCCTCCCTCAACCTCCATGAAAAGAGCTTCCAAAGACTTATTTCTTTGAGCTCTCTTAATAGTTCTTCCCCACCAGTGCGGAAATGCCAGGTTTTGGGAGCTGTTTTAAAGGCCTTCAGGTCTGGATGAGGTTTGAGGTTCAGCGTTTGACAAAAGCAAACACATCAAGTATTTATTGGTTGGATGGAGAGTTCGTTCCTCAGCGAACTCATATTTGGACTCGTGCTACTGAGCAGCAACTTTAGACAAATGCCTAAAAAGACAGCTAAATCTGTCCTTGAGTGAGACCAGCACTTCAAAAAAATAATCATAAAGGGGAAAAAAAAAAAGTCCCGTCTTTAAATGGATCAAATCAAGTAGTAATAACATTACTACAAGAGCAACCAAGTGCCAGGTGTGCAGAGGGCCCCTCACGGCCATGCAGCACACACTGCTCAGCACGTCAGTTTTGGAAAAGGTGTGAGCTGATTTCTGGATTTAGCTTTCAGGTCAAAGCTCACTGTAACCACAGGACAGATCACATTGTGTAAATCTGCTGTGGCCGCCTAATTGGTAATTCCATCATTCCTGGAATGGCTCATGTTAGAGGAGGGTGGAAGCTGTCACGAGCACGCTCCCATTCTGCATGGGCTCCACAAGATGGAGTTGAGCTTCTTAGGCAGTAGATGAAAAATAATAACAAACACTAAGATTTTTCACAAATGCCTCCTCTGGTCTGTGCTCAACTAAGAAGAAAAAAGCAAAGTTTAGCAGTAAAGCAAGGACCAAACACGAGCTCTCTAATGAAATGCTTTTCTGTAAGTTGCATTACATGCATGATAAAATGAATCAGCTCTAAATTCCTGCTCCAATTGGATACGAGGCAGGGGAGTAATTAAAACAGCATAAAACAGTAGACCATGTCAAGAGTAATCAAAATTTACAAGCTCAATAGATAAAGATTGTTGTTTTGTTTTGTTTTTTCCCCAGAAGCTACAAGTAAATCTATGAGAGCATTAGAGGACACCAACAAAAATCTCACTTATTTTACAGAAGACAGAAGCAGAATTATTCAGGACTACCAAATATACAGCCCTCTGCCCTGGCCTTGTTGGCAGATGGCCCATTCACCATGGGAAAAAAAAAAAAAAAAAAAAAAGAAAATCACACAAAGATTTCAGTGTATGGAGCCCCAGACGGGGATGGTGTGAACCAGAGAAGCACCAGGGACCGAGCAGGGGTAGGAACTGGTAGGACCTGTGGGTCCTCAGGTCATGTTGCAGAAAGCAAACTGCTCAGACAGACAAATAAGAGTCCGTGAGAATGAGGAATCTCTGTTTCCATCTAATATATTTGATCTAAGGCAGAGTCGTACAAACTGCTGCCTCCTTAGAGGTGCCAAAGCCAGCCCAGATAAACTAAAGCAAGGAACAGGGCAAAGGGAACATTTGCTGCCTTTATTGCTGGCTTCTCTTACACAAATGAAGTCTTATGAAAGGCAGCATCATGCTGAGGATATGAGATATCAAATAAAGCCAGCCTAAGAAACAGGATTTTCCTAAAACCAGGTTTTGAGGTTTTCAAGAAGAACAAGTTTTGTTTTGTTGCTTTAATTAAAAGTTCCATTTTCCTAAGAATCCCTTTTCTTCTGTGGGGAAAAAAAAAAAAAAGAAAGAGCCTAAAATATAAACCAGAAAGAAACTGCAGTGGAAAAACATGGAGCAGATCTATCCCATAACATTTCTGTTCCCTGTTTGATTCCTGTTTGTATACATTCTAGCAGAACCTCTTGCATATTTTAAGCCAGGCAAATTCAAACAAGTGGGAAAGCACAAGCTGGGTTACACATGGGGCATGAATAACCATGGAAAATTGGTGGTGTTCCTCTCCTGATGTCTTGAGGTTAAGAAGGTGCTTTCCTGGAGGTGATCCTTTTGCTAGCACAGCATCAGCTGGTCTCCATACCAGCTTAACCAGTGAAATCTAATATTTACTAGATTGAGGATGTCAGCCTAGAAGATCCAAGCAATCTTTTTAGTCCTAAACTCTACAATCCAGATCTATCAATGAACCACCTGAGAGGAATATAGTAGTAATTCACATCTTGCCTTCAGCAGTAGGTCTTCCATCGACAGTTGGTGACCAAAAGCATCATTCCCCCATGCAGTCCTCTCCCACATTTCACCCTGAGGTGCATGCACACCTTGGAGTCCATGCTCCACACCCTTCTCTTATGAGTTGGGGCTTGGTTCCTGGAGGAAGTTGGTCTAGCATCAGCACAGCATCAGCCTGTCCCTGAACCCGAGGCTCACCATGCCAGCTCCACAGCAGATCAGGTGTGAGGGTCACACTGGCAAGAGGAACCAGGGGTGCAGGAAGACCTTTCCATGACGAATTCCCAGGGCCAGGATCTGGCTAACTCCATTTAACCATCACCGTGTTTGTGTTGCAGTAGCACCTAGTGGCCAGGGCTATGAAAACGCACAGCAAAAGCAACATTCCTGCCAAAAAAACAAAATACAGCAAAGCTCAACCAAGATGCCACAGGTGGTCAGATGTGACTGATGCAGCCAGCACAAGGTAACTCAAGTTGCCTCTGAAGGCCCAATTCTCATGTGAAAGTGAGAGTAAAAATAATTAACATCCTGTGCTTGCTGGCTCAAGAGACCTCAGTATAAATGAGAACTCAGTCCTAAATCCTCTGTGGGATCCAGGCTTTGAGAAGGATTTCAGCTTGAGTAGGGATCTGGGTTCTGCTTTGCAGTGTGTGAACAGCTGTAATGGGCAATTCATATTATTTTAAGAAAATTCATGATGGGTTTTGATTTGGTTTGTTTTTTCCTTTAATAACTTCACCCCACTTACTGGGCTGTAATCAGAAGATCCGTAAAGCCTGCTGAGCTAAGATCAGCACAGACCATCCCACCAGAAACACACAGTGGAAAACTGGGAATGAGGGAGGAAGAGGTGTTGCTGAAGAGCATGAAGCTGGCAAGGAAAGCTACCTCTGGAAACCTGTTGTTGAATCCTTCCTCAAAAAAAGAGAAGGAAGTGGCTCTTTCTTCCCAGCAGTACAACTATCTTGACTCAGGCATGCAGAACTAAAAACAAGCTGAGACCAAAGAGAGCCTCAAGACAGGAATATATCTTACACCTACATTTCCCTTTACCTTTTTGGGCAGAGCCAAGGGAAAAAAATGTCATACAGAAATGCATGGAAGCAGGTCCTGAAGTCCCTCCTCTGAGCTCCAAAGGTGTCTTGCTGAACAGGACTGGATAGAAAAATGAGCAAGTTTTCCAAGACAGCGCATGGTTCTCTTGACACTATGAGCTCAGCCTATGCTCTTACGTCAGCTCATGGCTGGAAACCACATTTGGGTCCCACACAGTCTAACTGTCCATACTGTCATCTTTTGGCTTGCTGTCTGGATGTTGTCTGGATCAACCAGCTGACTCTGGGGTGGGGAAACCCAACAACTCGCTGTCCCCATGGAAGGAGGAGCCACTGGCAAACCCAAGCTCAGAAACAGCTACCAGGAGAAGAGCTGTGGCCAGTGCCGAGGAAAGACATCACTCCTTGTCCTGCCACACATCAGCCTGTAGCGAGAGAAACTACAGAGGTCTTTCCAACCCAACAAACAGATTTCCATGGAGAAGTTCCCCACCACAGACAGGATAAATAAAAAAGAATTGATGACAGGGACTTGAAGAATGAAAACCCGTCAATGTCAAGAGAAGTTCTACTGGAGTGGAATGAGCTGGGCTAAGAGGCACACAACTTGTCTCAGCTCTGGGGTCTAAAGGGGAGTTGTGTAAAATGGACCATCACTGAGCTATTTGGAAAATGTACTCCAGGAATTATTGCAAGAATCCACTGTCTTTTGCTCTGGTTACCTTTTTCTCGTAGAAGAAACTAAAGAGGGAGAAAGCTCCACATTTCCTGTAGGAGCTCTTTGTTTTAAGTTGTTTTGTTTTTTTTTATAAGGGATGAAAGAAATGTTCAGAGGAAAAATGAGGTTGTTTCTGTCATCTGCTGCCACCATCTGCAAACCCAGCAGCAACATCTTTGAAATTTTGAATTCAATTCATCCACTTCTCTTGTTTCTGCCTTCCCTCCCAGTGTGTTGGGCAGTATGAGCCAGTAAAAGGGAAGCTTGCCTGGGAATAAGAACCCAAAAAGGGCTAGTACAGACCCAAACTCCACTGTCATTGCTGTCATCAGCCTGCCCCACCAAATGCATTCCTTTTTCTTCCATTTCTTCTCTGTAGGTTGGCTAAATTAACTCTTTGTCTGTGCAAAGTTATTGTGCTACTTTAGAAAGATGGTGCTGGAGGGAGATTGGTGACCCAGGGGCTCAGGGGAAAGACAGCACAGAAGTGTACAGGAGCAGAGCCCACTTTTGCCCCATGATCAGTGCTTTCTGGCATGTGGGCTGGTCTGTTGCTGAGTGCAGAGCTCGAGAAAGAAAGGACAGATCACAGAACACTATGAACATCCAGCCTGCGTTGAATCCTCCAGGAAAGGTTTCAAAACAAATCCTAGTAGTACATCATATTTTTTCTTGCCCCACTAGTTCCAACTAGGACTGGGACCAGATGTGCCCATTTTCAACAAGAAAGGCTACTCATGCTATTCTTGGCACAGCTTGAAGCAGCCAGTACCACAAATCCTATTTAATATAGTGCCTAAATGCCACAGACCAACTTGTTCGAGTTCTCTCGCTTGGTTTTTCAAGCTCTGCTGGTTCTGATAACCATCTGACCTCCAAGGCCCAGTTCAGTCCCAACCCTGTTTCCCACCCTTCCCAGCTGCACCCATCACTAATCCTTCTGGAAATGGGTTTCCTCCTATGTCTAAAGATTGCCTGGCAAATAAAATGTAGACACTTCACATTTTTTTAGTTAAATTACACTGCAGTTTTAGTACTGAGATACAGATCATTAAGCATTTTTTAGGCTTTGGAGGCCTGTTGGCATTCCAGATTAGCAAGATGGGCACAGGTGCTACTGACAGATGTTTAGTAAACTGTTCACGCAGCTGGAGAGAAGCAATTTACTGCCCAGAATATCCATGAAAATAAGAGGAAATAGAAGCATATCGAAGTTGGCTAGAGAATTCATCCTCCCTTGGGCTTTAGTCTTAGAGGGAACAATTTTACAACATTCTTGATGAATCTAATATAACATACACAGTTGTATCTTTGAAAAGACTTTACGCAGGCTCTTAGGTTGTGCAAAGATTCACCTTATATGAGACTGATCTGTCAGAACTCAGATATTGAGCAAATTAAATCCCTGTCTCATACTCAGCTCTGAATGACAGCAATGTTACCCTGCAGTCACCATGACTTGCAGTTCAAACGGGATAAAGACACTGAAAAAATGGTCATTTGTGGAGAAGACAGAGAACCAAAAAAGGCTAAAGTCCTAAACATATTTTTTTTCCCATTGTCTTCAATCTTCCTCCTAGACCTCTGCACAAACCAGAATTGCTTGGAGAAAAAAAAAAACCAACAAAAAGGACAGCCAGTTATTGAGGAGCAGTAAGTTAGAGACAACACAGGGTAGGAACAATATTCAGATCCATGAAGATGGATGGTTTTCACCTCAAGGTGCTGGAGGAGCTGGATGATGTGATTGTTGCACCAATGGTTATTACCTACAAAAGATCACAGAGACTGGGTGAAAACCTAATGACCAGGAAAAGGCTGATGTTACACCCATCAATAAAGAAAGGTTCTCTCCAACCCTGGAAGGACCACGAAACACACCTGCTGGAGTCCATTTCCACACATGGCAAGAACTAGAAGATAAATAGGGAGCAGTCAACACAGATCTACCTAGGGCAGATCACGCTGGACCAATTTGACTGTCTTAGGGGATGAAATGAGTGGTTGTAGAGACAAGGTGAGAGTAGTGCTGTAATATACTTTGCTTTTAGCAAGGCTTTTGACACTGTTTCCCACTGAATTCTCTTTGATAAGCTGAGGAAGTATGGACTGGACAAATAGATGATTGTATGGGTTGAAAATGGGCTGGACAGCTGGGCTCCAAGCATGGCAATCAATGATTCAGTTCATTACCAACTGGGGAAAAAGGCAGGGTAAAAGAACTGGGCTTGTACAGTCTGGTGAGGAGAGGGCTAAAGGGGAATCCAACAGCCACCTACCACTATGTGGAGGATGGTGACAAAGGTAGTTGAGGCTTCCAGGTGAGGAGAGAAAGTTAATATAAGATGCAACAAATTGCAACATGGGAAGCTAAGCTTCAACATTACAAACACTTTTTACTTGACAAGGCAGTGCAGCTCTGGGCAAGGTTATCTAGTGATGGTGCTGCATTTGCAACATCCATAGCTGTTTTCAAGCCATGGCTGACCTGATCTCATTTTGGTAATAGTTCTGATCCCACTGAGAGGCTTTCTCCAACCAATTTTTCTATAATTGTGTGATTCAGAAAGGCACCTCCAATGAGGAAGGAACTGAGTTGGGAAGCAAGAAGGCAAAAGCATGTCAGGACAGGTCCTAGCTCTAACTGTTGATCAGTCCCCCATACAGGACATAGCTGCTCCCAGTGCAAGGGATGGATGAGACATGATCTAAAGGGGAGATGGTCACCTGGCTGATTAATGTCAGTGAAGACAGTGAGCTATTCAGACCCTTACTATGCACTCCCCCACCCTCCTCTTACCTCCATCCCAAAACCTGGACTTGATAGTTTGCTGGAAAGAAACTGATTAACACATGAGAGGAGCTCCACTACTACTGACATGAGATGAATCATATACAAAACTGAGAACCAAGGCCAGACCAGCTTTCATAGTAAATAAAAGCAGTTCTTTGTTGTCAAAAGGAGGACTGGATCTTTGGCAGGGTCTGGTGACAAAGCAAAGCTCCATATGTGGGAATACAGCCGTGAGAGGCTAAAAGCATCTGTTCAGATATGCCTGAGAAATAACCCAGTGTTCATCTGGCCAGTGAGACCAGTGGCCACTCAGGACAGAGCACCCTGCTTTCCAAAGGGGCACCTTGATTTGTTTGGGATTGTGGGGCTACTGAGATGCAAAGCCTCGTACCCACGTGATTTCTATCATGCTTCTGGCACATGGATTGTCCTCTGCTGGCAGAACAGTCACCCAGCAAGCCTGGCTCTGGTTAAGGCCTCCCTTCCCACTCCCCCACCCCCTGTTGTTACTAAGCAGGGCTTTTCTGTTTCGTCTCACTTCACTTTTATTATGGCAAAGCCCTATAAAACTATCAAGTAGAGCTGGCTGAAAAGCAGTGTTTCCAGTGCCTTGAAAATGTAAGGGTTTAAATATATATATATATATAAAATTTGGGTTTGATCCAAATTGAACAGAAACTTTTTTTCAGTTTTTTGAAAAGAGAGCAATTTCCAGGAAGCCAGAAGCTCCCCAGACCCTGCTGCAGCCTCCCAGTGAAATGCACATTGAAGCTTGTCAGCCTCAGTGGGCAGCTGCACAGCTCCCAGCATCCCTGGCCTTGGGGCAAATCCACCAGGTGCATCTGCTTGGGAGCCAGAGACTTGTGCACACTATGATTCTCCTGTCCTGGAAGAGATCTGCCAGGAGTACAGGTGGGTTTCCTCAAGCTCTCTTCCTCAGGCCTGGGGAAAGTCAACTGTGCACAGCACAGTTCCAGGAAATAAGCCAGGCTTAAGGAACAATGTTTCATGGGAACATTTCTAACCAGCTCAATTCTCTGGGATAAACCATCAAAGAAGAAACTTGTTGGCTGAAGGAGCAATTTCATTGCAAGGATATCTCATCCATCTGCAACATGACTTGCCTCCCATAGGTGTCCAGTCTCAGTGATCCTTTCCCATTTAAGCTGGCTGCCAACAAATTCCACTCCATATGGGAATGTCAAGGGAACGACCACTCCATCAGTGCTCATGGTTACTGGGTTGATGTCAGCGGATGACAAGTAAGAACATCTAAACTGCTGTCTTTAAAAGCAGAAGATCCTGGTACCATTTTATGACATCCTTGGGTGTATCTTCCCTTCACGCACTTATGCCCAGTGATGAGAACACCCATAAATTGTTTGGATGACTTTTAAACAGATTCTTCTGAATCAGCCCATATGGATACAACGAGCTGGTGAACCAATACAGCCTGCTGCAGCTTGGCATCATGCCTGCAGCTCCTTCTCATAAAATGGGCAGCTTTTAGACCCATTTAATCACCCTTAAACAAGCTTTTTATCTCATTTGTTCTGCGTCATAACTCTCCCTCCACACACTATAAACCACTGTGGCAACACCAGGCAGTGCAGGCCAGTTGCACGTTTGAGAGGCATCTGCCTGGCTATCACACTTTGTTTAAATCAATATTTCATTAAGAATATCTGTTTTCTGTGAATGTATTTATTTTTTAATGCTGCTCTTCTTCCACACACACCCCACAGCCCGTGAGGAGGCTCTAAGTTCATTTTCTCACAGTGAAATCACTATTCTCTTCAGACAGTACATCCTTGTTGTGAGCTGAGGCTGCAGGTTTATTTCCAGTGCCTCTGCCCATCTGGAAATGGTACCTAAAGGAATATGCCAGGATTCTTTCTGCCCAGGAGATCCCCAAACATGGCACAGATGGCTTTGTGTCACCTGCTCCTCTGCACAGAGGACAGACAAAGATCAGTTTGATTTTTAGATTTCTTCCAATGTTGAGCCTCCTGGTGCAGCCCTGATGTTTCAGCGCTCACATGGAGAGACCCTCACCACTTTCCCCTGCCACTTGCCTAGATGCAGTGGGTGATATACTACAACCACAAGGTGATGGGTGCAGAGAGGGAAATACACTTCACATTGACAAGCAAATTAATCAAGCAACTTCACCACAACATCTGCTATGAGGTCTTCAGAAAGGGACAATGACCCAGCCACATAGGTATTCATAGGCCACCGTTTCCCTCCTCTTTCATGAAAGAAAACCCAACGATGGCAAAACCTCCTTTCCATATTGCTGACAATCAGTTTTGCCCCATGACAAATCCTTAGAACAAACCAGGATTAACTGGATGCCCCCACCTTGCACCTGAGACTGCCAGTACCCTCTGTTCAGTAGATGTTGCCTGACAGAGAACATCAAGAGTTAAAATACCATGATAAGCTTTAAACTCCTCAGAGAGAGGGAGAAAGACATCTGCTTCTTATTTTCACAGCCCTGTGTCTCTGCACTCGGGTTTTGAAAAGTCTGCATTCCATATAAACAGAGAGAAGTCCCCATAATTTATGCAATGATACACTAACACATTAAAAGGGTTATATTTTACCCTAATGAGAGAAATAAGGTATCATTTCCTTCACATGAGGAAGGAAGAGTTGTTGTAATATATGCCAAATGGGCACCCCTTAATTTCTTCAAGGGCAAGGATATTAAGACAGCAAAAACTTTGAGCTCTAGCTACCTACTAGACAAATCTTTACCAAAACAGATGTTGACACTGCAAGGACATCTTGGGAATTAAAGGATGCAAATTTATTCAAATAAGGTTAGCCAGGAGAAATGCATTTCTGAAAATCTGCTGTGTTTCTGAAGAGCTCTTTGAGAAAGGAATCCAAATGGTGCACATGAAAAGAGCTCATCCTGACAGACAATCCACCACTACTAGCCAAGGGAGCTGGGCTTTTGACTCTCTTCTGAATCTCTCAGCAAAATCAATTCATAGCTCTGATATGTAGGTTTAGCCTTGTCTCACCAACTGGTATTAAGCATGGGCTTCTTTGATGGACACATGAGAGCAGTGACATCTGTGCTGCAAGAAAATCTAGCCATGACCATGTCAAATCCACAGCTAGAGGCTCCTCTGTCTTTTTGGGGGTTCGTGTTGTCATGAGAGAAGAGAAACATGAGTCCAACTTTGTCCTTTTTCCTAGTTGCTCCATCAACAGGAGGCAAATACAATAAAGTCTCGGGTTCTGCCCATCTCTGGCCTGTTTGGAGCTTCTCTTACTCCCCAACACATCAGGGAAGGGCAAGGTTATGCCCAGTGAAGTGGTTGCATTAACCTTGTTTGTTTGTGCTGCCTTTTCTGTAACTATCATCTCTCCCAAAACTTTTCTCAGCAGCAGAAGGCCCAAAACTCCAAAAAGAAAGGCAGAAGAGTTTTATAATCTGCTGAAGATCTGTGTAAACAGAAATGGTAGGAGAGCCTACAGGTGAAAGAGAGAGACCAAACAGCAGCAGCACTGTCAGAGAGGATGTTCTGTTCTTTGGACAGTTTCCCACTGGGAGGATATAACTTTTAGACAGCAAGAATAAATGGAAATCTTCGTTTCTGCTTCAGTGCTAAACTGCTTTTAGCTACTGACTGGGCACAGGGAGAACAAAAGTAAAAAAAAAGGTGTGTTTGAAGGGAAGGAATGAACCAACTGTAGTGGAAATTACCTCAAACCATACCCTGATCATGCTGTAGATTCTGTCCAGCTATAGATGCCATAACAGCTTTTCTGTGTAAGAGAGTGTTTGTTCAGGTATTTGAATGATTAAATAATTGCCCTCCAGAAGGACATGCATTTCAGTATGAATTATCCTAACCCACAAAATCAAACAAATTTACTAAAGGCCAGCACAAAAATAAATAAATAAATAAATAAATGAAAATACTCATTTCAGAAACACTTCAAAATGCTAAAATAAGGAAATAAAGGCAAGATGAAATTCCAGTTCCACTCTGCAACACTGTCTTAGGGATCACTACAAAGGTCCATTCAGCCACAGATCACACTTGCATTGGAGGAAGTCCTCTTTATGCACTGTTAATTACTTCAACAATCTATAAAATTAATGGCTAAATGAACCACGTTTACAGTGATTATATTTCAGATCTTATTCACATTGAACAGCATATCCTTTGTTAGTAATCAGTAGATTTACGAACTGCTTGGAACAAAATGGACACACCCCAGGAGACCTGCTTCAGTCCCACAAACACCCCACAGATGTGATACACACTGTTCATTCAGCCTGATGCTGCAGAACTGCACCGAGGGACAGGCTTCTCACTGCCCTTTTCAGTTTTCCTAAAGCCTGCATTTTGTACTCCTGCAAAAGAGGTGAGGGAGGACATGGCAGCCAAGCTCCCCCTCTCTGTGGCTGGGAGGCCAGAGCTGCTTGGAGGACCCAGTGCTCCTGGCTGTAAAGCATCTTCATGCTCTCCCAGCCTGACTTCACTCACTATTTCTACCTGAACATGCAAGGAGCATCCAAAACAAAGATCTGGCTGTAGGACCCTTCTCTGCTTGCCAAACACCAGAGGCCAAGGCAAGCCAGAGCTCCAGCTCCATGTAAGAGAAGAGATTCTCTCCCTCTTGACTCATCTTACACATTCCTACCCTTGGAGATCCAGATTGTCATCCGTTCCAGAATCCTTTCCATGCCAGACTCCTTTGGAAGAATTTTCTTCTCTTAATAAAGAGCTGAATTTCTCTCTTCTCCTTGGTTGCTTTCCCAGATCAAGCCCACACCTTCCTGTTGGATGTATTAATTATCCTCCTCCTGCCACACTCTGTGTAGGCTCCCATTTCTCTTCTGTTGCTTTCAGGTTACCACCTACCAAATTCCTATTTCCAGCAAGTTTATTTAGACCCATTTTATTCTTTACCTGTGTTATACCCTCTCATCTCTTCTGAGAACAAACTACCCATTTCTTTCATTCCAAACACAGGCAGCTGTTCCACATGTTTTACATAAACCTGCATGCATGCGACTGAGTTTGCATGAATATAGATACAGATAGAAGCCAAAACTTGTATTTCCAAGCAGAAGCAAAAGCACAACAATAAATTTCCCCTTTTCACGTCCACTCAACAGTAACTCCACTTAAAGAACAATAATTTAGGGAGCGAATACATAAACCAAATCAAATTTATTCTCAGATGATGAGCAAGTGGGGCAAAGGAGAAACAAAATTCTCGCTTCACCCTCTGGGCACAAAGTGCCACAGAGAAACATGACTCACCCACCAGGCTTTGACTGAGAACCACGGAGGTGAATGGCAGCTTTTCCGTGGTCCAGGATCCCACTCTGAATGCCAGGACCTGACCCTGCAATGCCCAGATGCTTGGAGACAAGCTGATTCTCCTCACCATGCACAGAATCCAATGAGGCAGGTACTCTGCTCTCCAACCAGCTTTCAAATTCCACTCCAGGGAAGTGTCAGCTGCATCCTGGACACCAAGATTCACTTCTGGACAAAAGATTACAACTAGTTTGTTTTAAAGCAGCAGGTAAAATCAGTTGCCATTAACCATAAGGAAAGAGTAATTAAAGATGTAAGTGTATATGGGAAGTGGGATAAAGCACAACTTTGGGATTTGCCAATGACAGATACACATTTCATCTGGCTTCTTTGCTAGAAATTTCCTAGAGGACATACCAGGAATTCAATTGATCTGGACTTCAGCAAAGTACGTCATGCAGGGCCACACGGAAAATAGCTCTTCACAGGAAAAAATAGGAATTTGTACAAGATCTGAAAAGGACATAAACTGTTGGTATGCAAGAAAGGAAAAAATTATGTGAAAAGAAAATTATTTGACTAAAGGGAATTACTCTTCAGTGGAGCTCTTCAGTGCTGGGTCTCAGGAATGTTGCTGTGCACTCTCACTAATGACCATGTTGCATGAGGCAAGATGTGAGGCAACCTATCACCATAATTGCTCTTCCTGAGATGACTGATGAATATTTGTACCCCAATTAAATATGGTTTAAATGAAATAAGGGGCTTTAAGTGTATAGATCAGAATACCTTCAGCAGCTCCTTGCTCTTCCTGGGAATAATGAAGTGATTTTGACCAGGCAAAAGCTCTAACAGGCTGCTAAACTTTAAGATACTTGTTTTGATCATGAGCCCATCAGTGAAGAACCAGACTCTCCTCCCAGTGACACCAGCTTTCACTGATGGCATTGGCATGGTTGCCTGGCCACAGTGTACACTCCATCTGTTTGAAATCCCCTGTGCTTCAAACCAGCTCTGGGATAGGACATCCAGCATGTGGAAAGGATAAGCAGGCTGGCAAGTGGGAGGCACTGTAGACCTGGTTTCTAAAAGGCCCTGCAGACAGTTCATGAAAGGTCCCAACAACAGGGAACAACGTTGAGGCTCCATGTCTGGAGGCAGGCAGGCTCATGAAGCTGTCCAAGGAGCCAGCTGAGTGTCAGCAAGGGAAGGTGATAGGAAACAGAAGGTCCTTCCCAAACCCATGGAATATGTTAACACTAGCAAGATGTTAAAGCTAAAAGTGAGCAGTGTTGAGAAAGGAGGTGGTAAGGAGCCAAAGTTGGGTGAGGTTTGTACGTAAAGAACAAGTCTAAATCCCCATATTGCCATGATTTGACATCTCAGAGAGAAACAGACATCTTTTTCTGCTTTTAAAGAAAAAACATTCCCTGCAGTGAACGCAGCCTAAATATCCCAGCATCCTGTTATTGTATCCAGTCCAGGAAGTGAAACCGAGGCCCTGGGTCTGTAATTGGGGCCACATGGATGTCCCTGTGCTCCTGCTGAAATGTTCCAACTTGACCAGCCCAGGCACGTGGCTTCAGATGAGAGCTGAGCTGAGCTGAGGTGCCAGAGCTGCTGCTCATCACCTTCACCATGACCTTGGGCACGTAATGCTGACTCCTCATCTCAGCTCCCCATCTGCAAAGCTGGTGTAAACATCCAGCTCCCATCTGCTTAGAACCTCTTCAGGACAGGGAATGTGTTTACTGGATGAATGTGTGACAGGACCCTGATTTTGGCTAAGGCCACTGAGTGCTACAGTAATTATGCATATAACAGAAAAAGAGCCATATTATAGCAATTATTATAATCCAGAATCAGTGGCTATCCTCCTGAAAAGTCCCAGCACTTGGTGTTTTCATGTTTTTGTTGTTGGAACAGACTAATCACTTTCACATCATAAACAAATAAATGAGTTTAATAGATTCCACATTTGTGGAACTTTTACAGCTAACATGCAGCAAAGCCCTTGTCTTCTACAGTATTTTTTTTTTAAACTTCTTTTTCTCTGCCTTCTTTTCTTTTTAACTTATTTTTTACTTTTTTTTTTTTTTCTGAAATAGCAAAATATATTCTGTAGCAAATTAAGTGTGATTCATGTGGCATTTTGTATGAACACACTGTGGATGTGGCCTATGAAACAAGCTTTGTTGGATTTCTGTAGCCCTTATGTTCCATTTTTGTGCTTATAATTCTAAATATGTTTTTGCTGCAATTTCACCCAAGGAACAACAGGGGAGCCTTTCTCAGTCTAACATAACACCTATGAATTCCCATCAATGCACAGAACAGATGGGGAGGAGCTGGATGCTGCCGTGCCATCCACAAGGGCTTTGCGCTTCCACCCTGCTTGGGGGCAGAGCAAGCCAGAGCAGCAGCCAACGTGCCTCTTCCAGGCACGTGTAATCCTTCACAGGCAAGTTCAACTCCTCATGAACCTTTAGGACTCATAAATTACTGTCTGCTTTCCCAGGCTACCCTGCCTTTCCCTGCTGTGTTCATACCCATCCTGGTCTCAGGCAGCAGCCGGGAGCAGCTGCCAAGGGCACAGGAGGCAGTGATAATGCTCCAGTGGGATGGAGCTTGGGGAATTCCAGTGGCTGAGGTGGCATTGCTCTATGACATCCCCTGCTGCTTTTTTTTGCTGTATTTGGTGTCTTTGCCTCTGTTTGAAAACCCCATCTCTCTGCAGGCAGGCCCAGCTTAGAGCGACTTGGTCCAAATGATGCCTCTGTAGGGTGATTTTGCTTATCAAGCCCAGAAATCCCAGCTACAGAACCTCTGCTGCTGTGAAAAAAACCCAGCACTTTGAGTCGTGTGTGCCTAACAAAACATACTGGACTGAGAGGCCCAGAGAAAGGTGGTGGAGACAAGATTAATGGTTTTAACTGGGAGTGAAATCCAGTAATTAAGTAGTGACCCATGACACTTGAGAAGCAGTAACAGTTTGTTGACCACAAGAATGATTGCTCAGAGCGCCTTCTTAATGTTGTAAATGTGAAAATGATTTACAGCCCAACCAACAGGGGAAAAAAAGCAAGCTAGCAAGCAGCCACGATTGACATTAGTAATTGTTCCTGACTGCATACATATGTGGAGGTAAGAAAGTCGAAATACTTTTAGTGTGTAGCATGGTAGCAATATATCAAAATTACTAACAGCAAAAGACTCAGACTCCTTGAGCAGAGATGTTTAAAAAGTGTGCAAACACCATTCATAACACTGAAGCAAACAAGAGGCATGAAAGGGATGAAGGCTCCCTGCTTTGGGTTTCAGGAGGCCTTGTTTGCCTTAGATCTGGAGCTGGGAGCTTTTTTGGAGCCTTGAGGATGGAGTTAAAAACAAATGATTAATATCCAGTAGGAGCCTCAGTGCACAAACTGCTCTGCTGCTGAAGAAGAAGTAGGAAGACTCTCGGGGGATTTCAGCAGCATCTGAAAGCATCTGAAAGCACGAGTCAGTTCTGGTTTAGCAACAATGAGAATTTACTGGAAGTCAAGAGAGAACTAGGAAAATGTTTGAGAAGGAGCCGATGCTTGTCCTCCAGTGAACTCTGCTCCCTGGCAGACGGTGAAGTCCAGCCTTGCAGTGGCACCTTTCGTGGCTCTGAGAGAAGCCATGAACATCAGGACATCCCAGCTTCCTCTTTGCTTGTAAATTAGGAAGACAATCAAGCTTTATTCCCCTTGACCTCAGCCAGTCCCCTGCTAGTTCACTGGGGCAGGGATGGTCCCCTATGGCATGGCCCAAGGCCTGACAGTCTCCCAGAGCAGGATGAAGGCTTCTCTTTCACCCCATTGCTTTATGCTGCCACCAGGGGAAAGAAGGGTTTGTGCTGCCCAGGTGTACATTGACAGAAATCTGCTCTGTGCTGTTTTGGTTTTTTTTTGTCAGAGAAGTGACTCTGCAGCTTTCAAGACAGTTTAGGAAAATGGTGATGTTTTTCCTTTGTAAACACCTGGAGAACTGGAGAGATTCTACTTTCCAGCCACACTTTTGCTACGAGAACTAGAGCTTTGCTTTCCTTTTGTGAATGATCACAACTTGCTGGGTCAAGGAAAAGACGTTTTCAGACCAGAGCAGGACTAGTCACTATACCCCAGGGAAGCCACCAAGCATCCCACCCACCTAAGCACATCCAGCCACAAACCCTTGGGATGGCTCACCCAGATCCTGCGCAAAACCAGACCTCATCATATTGGGATTGAATCCCAGGTACAGAAACCCTCAAAACCCGCCCTGTTGAGACTTGACATTTTTTGTAGCCTTTAGCCAGGTCATTAAGATCAACATTAAATGATGACAAAGGCACAGTGACAAAAAAAGAAACAGAGTCTCTGGTCTAGCCAGCTGCCATGACTTGCATTTCTCATGCTCTGCAGTGTTGAGACCTGTGCCTCCCTCCCCTGCCTGTCAATCCCAACCACATTGGGTTGTAACTCAGCACCCACAGCCCAAAGCAGCCCTTCTCCCCTCTCCAAAATGAAAGGCAGTGGAAGAGCTGTTGAGTGTACAGGAGCCAGGGCTATAATGGGGCTGAGTAGAGGAATGAGCAGGGCCTTGTTTCAAATGTCATTATTCTCATGCTTGGATTTTTCAGCATCACTTAAGCCCTCTATTCCACGATCTCCTGTTAAAAGCTGGTAGGTTTTGTTGTGCCTTTTTTAATATGGTCATAACCCCATTTTATATAGAAGGGGAAATGCTGGCTCCCCATGGTTTCATGTATTTTCATATTGGTGTAATTCAAACAATATGATGACTCAACTTGATGTCGTTTCCTGGCTGCTTGTGGTAATGCAGAGTTTAAACTTTATTGGGATGCCTAACAGGGCAGCAGCAGGCACTGCAGAGAGCCCTCATGAAGGCCAAGAGTGGACAGACTGGCTGACTCAGCCCAGCAAGGACACCTCGTACCCCAAGGAGATGCTGCTCTGTCAGGTGAGCCACCTAAAAGCTTCAATCTCCACCAGATTCCATGCAGCCATGCAGAGGGCCACAAGAACATGCACAGAGACTGAAAACAACCAGCCCCATCTCCCTGCAATACTCAAGAAACAAGTAGAGGTACGAAGCATCTATGGGGCTTTCCCAGCACTCTGAAGTTGGCTTTGTGCCACCCCAGAGCCATTGTGAGTTCTCCTCTTAATAGTAATTCTCAGAGCACAAGAAGAGTCAGTGTTTTGCTCCAGTGAGGACTAAAAAGTATTTGCAGTCTGGTTTTAATTACAATTGGACAAAGATGGACAACCTTGACAAATTAAGGTTGAGAAGAGAGAAGTGAATAAAAAAGGGTGTCTTGGAAGTGCAGGACACAGTCGTGCCATTCCACGTGTGCCTGTTGCCAGCCAGAAGCATCTTAACACAAGTTCATGTCTTTGTGTTGGGTGTATGTATATCCCTGTACATGCACACTTCTAAGAAGCAGGGCTAGTAGCACAATCTATTATTAAGCTTGCCAACCATTTCCAATTATAAAGTCCTGTTTTCAATTGCTAATAACTTGGTTAAACTTAAACCACTTGGTCTGCAATTTTATAAGCCAAGTGTCTGCCTTGGGCTGAATTTTTTCAGTTTGCCTTTTTTTTAGCCAACAGCAAAAGAAACAAAAAAAAAGGTCCAGCTGTTTCACAGAAGATGGCAAGGGAGAATGAAGGGGCCTGTAATATAAAAATTCCTAGGAACCTTCTCTTGCGAAGATCTAGAGTTCTCCTACTTTAGAGAAATGACTGGAAAGTAGTGGAAAATCTCAGCAAATTTGAGAGCAAAATTGCTTTGAAAACCCCTTTCATACCCAAGAAATAGTTCTTACATCACTGTGACTCCATCTTTTCTGAGCGCACTTCAGCATTTTGCCCTTCTGGCCATGGCAGGACTGTTTGGGATTGCTCTGTCAGAGCCCAGCTGCACTCAGATGGAAGGGCAGAGAACTTGGTTTTCTTCCAGCCCAACTCTACTAACAGCCATCATCCTTTCTTTCCAAAAGACAGCCAACCTCTCTCTAACCCAGCACCCCTCCCTCCGTGTCCCACATGCTGCATTCTTCAGTCCCAACAAGGAATGCAAAGCAAGGTACAGAGTAAAAATATAGTCCTCCCTTATAAAACCCAGGTGATAGCAAAGATCTGTCTTTGTCCCTCCTCCCCCCATGCAGCAGTACCTTCAAGATCCCTGGAGCTTGCCCATTTATTAATACCACTAACATTGACATCTGTTTCAGATTGGTTTATGTGAATGGGATTTAATAACAAATACGTTCTCCATTAATGCTAGCCCTTGCCATGTCTGCATTCACTAACAGGCTTACATATTTTCTGATCAGATCAGATGTTCTCTGTGGTTTGTTTGTCAGATTTTTTGTTCCGTGACTTTCTTCTAGCAAATCAGGTCTGAAATGTAAAACATGCAGAGAGTAACATGGAACCACCAGCACCAGCAGGGGCAGAGAAAACAAGGGCAAACAGGCACCCTGCAGCCCCACTTCTCCTGGATTTGCAGACCTCTGGCCTGACACTCAGATATGTCAAAACACCCTTTGCTACCCCATGGGAGGGGTGTGTTCCCCTTGCATCATGCTCCTTTGAGGTGCTGGACACGTGGCAAATGACACTTGTGTCTCTGGGATTCAGGGACCTTCAATGGCATAGAAATGCAGCTGAAAAATTCATGCAAAACAGAGGGTGGGGAGTTTGCAGCAGTCATGTTTCTTAAGGAAGGAATCACTGAAATAATCCAGGTCTAAATCCCCTGACATCTACATAAAAGATTTGGGAGAAGTACTTGGTTCACAGAGGATCATACAAGTGGAGATGCCGTGAAAAGCACAGGAAAGGAGGAAAAGAAAACAGTGACCTTGTTGGGGCTTTTCAGGTCAGGCTTCCCATGCACAACTCTGGAAAGAAAGCTGGACTGAAAAGACACAAGTTGATGGTTGCTGATATCAGACAGGGGCTTGGGATGTGAGTTTGAGCCTTTGATCACCACAGATCAAGAATATTCAAGAGATGAAAGAAGCCACAGATGGGAAGAGTGGGAGCCCTGCAGCAGGGCCAGACAGTGGTAGGTAAGGAGTGGTAATGCCAACAGTGACCCCCAGCAAGGCAGACATGGTCTTATCAATGAAGAATAAACACTGGTGGACCAAAAGACAGATACAGGAATACAGGTGCCACCACACTGCAGTAAGGATAAAATGCCAAAGTTTGTTCTGCGTTTTGGGGAAAATGCATCTCCCCATGTTGTAAGAAAACACAAGTCCCCCTGTAGTGGTTATTTTAAGAGACACTACCACCTTCCCTAACAATCCATTTCTCACAGACAATTCCATTTCATTGTTGAAAAGATAAATTTTCTACTAGGGAGAAAAAGCCCAGAAACATGTTTTCTGAAAAATACACCCTATCTTTTAGAGCAAAAGCCCAGCAAGGGACACACAATCCCCAGCACAGTAGCAGCAGAATTCAGACGGAGGCAAATCCATCAGCTCCCACCTCATACATTCAAGAGGCCCAGAGGGAAACCTGGGGCAGGTTAAGACACTGAAATATTGTCTGAAAAAAGATGCTTTCTTTTTTCTTCTTCAAGGTGCAAGCTGTTCTGCCTCCAGACAAGGTGTGTTCAGAGTCAGGCAGCAGGATTCATGAAAGATAACAGCTCCAGTGATCCTGCAAAACAGGGCTTGGGAATGTGCATTTCTGTTTTGCTTTCAAGTAACTACTGCAGCTTTGAGCGGGCTGAGGGTCAGAGCTTACATGGTGGTCAGAGCTGCTCAGCTTATGGGCAGCCTAAGTGAAGGAACTGGAGTTTCTCAGTGATGTTCCTTGCTTTTCTAAATTCAGGTCTACACAAGCGAAAGCAAATAGACCCACATTTTCTCCTTCTGACCTTTCTAGTTGACCAAACACACTCAAAAGACTAATCTGGAACTCTTATAGGCATCACACCTTGGACACTCCCAGCTGATCATCTCTGGTCAGACCTGGCTACAAACAGGCTCACTTGCTCTGGCTGAAAGTGTGCTGAGCACCTATTTCACAGTCCCAAAGGGTATAACTGGAGCTCAGGGGGACCTGCTCTTCTCCAGACATTTTAGCCTTGCCTGGTGCAAGGTGGAGACCAGCAGGGATTGAAACAAGCACCCAGAGCCCATTCATCTCTGAAGTGAGGACCCAGCACTGAGGACCCCCTCATCCTTTTTCTCTCCTTCAAATGCCAGGTGGGAGGTTTGACCTTGGGTAGCAGATCCAGGGGCCGTCCCACAGTGCAGACACACATGTGCACATGCAGAGGAAGATGAAGTGCTTTTGCCTGTGACCCCAAGCAAAATGGCAAGCTCCAGTTGGCTGGAGTATTGCAATACCCACTTAGTGTTCATACGCTGTCCTCTGGGTAGGGTTTCCAGGCACAGAGTGTCACATCCTTCACACTTTTTGAGCTGGGCTATAAATTATGGCAAGAATCCCTGTAACTTCAGCCTGATCACTCCGTACTCCTGGCGCCTGCTGGGTTGTTGTTGTTGTTCCAGCTACAGCTCCAAACGCGGAACGCATGATGTACAGCTGGGAAGGGACTTCTCTAACTGCTCAGTGAAGTGGTCACCAGTAGGAAGAAACTGCAGTTTCCTGCAATATTTAGCATTATATAGGCCCTCTGCAGTGCCACACTTTACTTCTTCATTTCTAGCATCCCCCTTTGAGAGCTCTACCCTACTTCATCATCATAAACGTGTCAACAATCAGTCCCCATGGAGGGCTCTGCTGTTTGTTCTTTGGCTCACATGGAGAAAGCATGTCCCTGCTCCAGCCCTCAGCACACATTTCTCTATGCTCAAAGGGGCTGGAGTTGGAATGTGGCCACTTTGTGGCTCCCGAACCTTGATATTTAAAGAAAAAAGAAACAAGGGGAAAAAAAAAAAAAAAAAGCTGCAAGGAACATGAACTTGATAAATACGATCAGCTGCCGGGAACGTGCCTGAAACCTCCTGCTGTTGTTGTTGACATCAGGATGTGAGGAGCCTGGGAGATGCAAGGAAGTTTTATTGTCTTGCTCCTACCAGGAGCACGCAATTGCCATTCCAGCTGCCTGGTGCTACCCAGCACTTCTCTCCAGCCTGTCACTGGGAAAACAGGACATCAGTTCTCACCTCCCAGACCCCACAGATGGGGGGAGGCTTCCTGCTGCCTCTCCCAAAGCTTCAGAAGAACTTTTTCTTGGAAACCAGGGCCAGCATGATGTTTTCCAAGACTAATTTTTTTAGTACACCTGAAGCTTTCCCGGCAGCCACCTGAGAGCATCCTGGTCTGCAACTGAGCTAAATTGGGTGGCTAGACAGAGTGCACCCAAGCACGGGTAGAGGTGCCACTCCAGGGAGCAGATATGTGTTGGTCCTTTGACTGGAGTGGCTGCTGTCAGTGGAGCAGGGCAGCTCCAGCTGAAAGCTGTGTCATGTTTTAGGAAGAAAGAGGATCTAAAAGACCATCAGCTGGCTTCTTGGAATCTGTGTCTCCCCATCTGAGCTTAGCAAGGAATTTCAGGCTTCCTTAAACTTCACTAACACAGCAAGCTGAGTCTACCAAAGGACTGGGAATGAACCTCATTAAAAATGATGGAGAAGACAGAAAGCCTGTTCCAGTTAGATATAATATCTGAATACTTATTCAAACAATTGAGCTGAAAAGGGATTAAAACTCCTGTGGGGAAAAGGGAAGGAGGGCAGTATTTTAGCAGGGGCATAATGAATAATTTTGTAGTGACAAGTCATGAACACATGTGATGAAGACAGAAATACCCAAGAAGATCCCACACTAACACCTTTCCAGTGTTTTTTCATCTTGTTTTTTTCCAGTGTGCAAAACTCCCTCAATCTTTCAGGTCCATGGCCTTAGGTAGAATACAAGAGGGAATTATTTTCTTCCATATAGAGAGTTTAGGCCTCCTGAAAGGGGCTGGCTGGACAGTTATGAAGATGTAAGAATTCTGTATATACCCAGAACAAACTTCCCCAGTGCTCTGCTAAAAAATATGGTGCAATGCTTGGCTGGATGAAGGATGGAGAAAGAGCTCAGTTTTCATGGCTCATTTAGCCTGGGACTTTTCTTCAGGGACAGCCAGCAAGAACACTGATTTTGATCACTTCCTTCTGATGTGGCCCAAGTTACTCTGGGATTTGGGCTCAGATTGGCTTACTTTACAGGACTTTTAAGAGCTTCAAAGTGGTCACCTGGAAAAGGCAGTTTCCAAACCTGTCCCACTCCAAGCCAGCCAAATCCTTTGTCACACAAACTTACAGGAACAATGCATTTGGAAAAGAAAAGTATCTACGCAGAAATGTTTTTCAAAAATCATTTGCCATTCAGCTATGGCTGCAAGGGATGCCTCCTCACCTCAACTTTTAACCTTTTTGTAAAAAAATGTTCAGATCTCTCTTCGAAGTAAAAGAATTTTTTTAAGAAAATAGTTTCTTGGTTTTTTAAACAAATAATTTGGCAGAAACCGACAGTTCCTCATGAACATGATGGGGTTTTAATGACCTGAGCCCTCTTACAGCAGTGTTCACTTGCCCAAGCAGCCCTGGTGTAGGAATGTAAGAGGCACTCAGGTGTGAATGTGCTGAGAGACTTGCAAGTATCTGGATCAAGAGACAGAAAGAAAAAGCAAAATGAAACTCTCCTCAGTAACTCAAGGGTTTCTTCTCTTCCAAAATCACTAGAAAACCTTCAGTACAAACTACTACTCCTCTCTCATTATCCCAGAGACAGATTTAAATAGCACTCTGCTTTGCAAAAGAGTTGTGAAGAGCTCTAGAGCCAGCCAGCTGAGATAAAAAGCCACAGCTGAGTGGCTCTGTAAAGACAACAGTTGCACCCTGAGTGATAGATATTTCACTGTATCAGTGAGTGCACCGGGCTGCAAAGTTCTGCTGCAAATGGAAGAACAGATGTCGTTGTGCACCCTCTCGGGGCTCTGCCCCCACATCCTCAGCATGCAGGACTCCCCTGGTGGGACACGCTGCTATCTGGGATGGGCAGGAAAACCCCAAATGTCTTAGCTTTGAGTGTACAGGGTCTCACCGCTCCGGCCAGGCTCTGTTAGCATCAGAGTGAAATACAGCCCCGTGCTGGTTCGTATCACAGGTGCACAGATCTAGCCCTCCATGACTTTATTACTCCTGACCCCTCAGTGCAGCAGCCGCCACGTTTGGGGAGTGTGACCAGCTCTCTGCACACTTTAATTCCTGTGTCTCAACTCAGCAGCTGCCCTGACCCCCCAGGAGTGACCTGCAGGGCAGCCCCTGGCCCTCAGCACACACCTTGCAGGCAGGAACCTGCACTTCTACATATGTCCCTGCAGAAACCTGCACCAAGAGTTATGTGACCTCATGTGTACCTGGTCCCTAAAGTCTCTCCTGCAATTCTATGAACAGCCTTTCCTATCAGTATAAGGCTGAAAGAAATTTTCACCACCATTTTTATTATCCCATTTAAAAATTGTTCACCACCTGTTTAATTTCCATGTTAAAATGTGACATTAATTTGGACCCAGGTTAACCCCTCCTTTGTCATCAAATTGTTGCATTTAGAAAAACCAAGACAAAGACCTTCTCCCCCCCCAAGTAAATCTACTTTTTCCTCCATGCTAGCCATGATTCCTGGCAAAGATGCTTAAGAGAGGAGCTTGGAGGAAATGAATAATATTTTTTCTTCTAGAGAAACCAATGTCAAAAGTTGATTTTGAAAAGATAATACAGCTTCAACTGACTCATATGTTTGTCAAGATGCTGGGACTCTGTAGAGCCCCGGTGAAAGGAAGAAGCTGTGATTTTAAACTGTAGAAATTGTTGATCTTTTCCATTGTTTGGACTTTTGCAATCAGATCTGTATTGCAGTTAATAAAAATAAGGCAGTTACTCAATGTTTTTTATATTCAGGACAGCAAGCAGACCAGCTTTTAGAGACACCAGCCAAATGCCTCTAGTAAAGCCCAGTTAAATGCAATCACATGGAGC
>NW_009952574.1:1162594-1175767 GCF_000747805.2 Chaetura pelagica | reverse complement strand
CCATCATTAAACCTAAAACCCAGATCCTATTATTTTAATTCATCTGGCAGCAGCTCACCCTGGATTCACTGCACACCTGGACAAATTGTCGTGTCACCTCGGCCCAGACGAAGGGAACCCCAACTCCACCTCCAAGCTGTCAGCAGGGACACACTGAGCAAGTGTCCAACAGCCCCTTCTGACACGTGGCTCTTCTGACACCTGGGACTTTCCAGGCCTTAGCTGGGCATGCCTGCATGATGCTCTAAGGGCTTAAGGTCTCCCTGGTATAAGCTTTATTTACTCCTTGGGAAGTCACACACAGGGTATTATTTTAGTGGTCTGTCAACACAAAGCTTCAGACTGACTGGGGTTGTGCCATCCCAGGCATATATTAATGAATCACTCAAACAGAAGCTGGAGCATCTTAATGCAACCAGCCTTTTAAAAAAATCAATCAGAATTAAATGTAAACCACAAAACCAGTAAGTGGATGTATTGTTAAGAGGTTTTGATTAAAGCTCTTGAAATTAAAAGGATCAGACTGAGGATCACAGAAACATACCACAAAATCATCAAAAGAAGACGAGGAGCAGATTTTGTAGCCCTTGCTCTTGAGGGAGATAAATTAGTGCTTTATATTTTATGTAAGGCAAGGGTTGCAAAACTTGGCCTTTGATACACAGAAAGTGTTCTTAATTGATCTTGAGTCCTTGAAGCCAATTTGGTCCTTTGGTGTGTCCCCTATGAGGAGTCTGGTAGCAGGACTGCTGCCCTAACCAGACATTTCTCTCACTTGGCTGGACAGGCCAGGGTGACTTTGGGCAAACCACCAGCGTGGTGACAAGCAGCCAGATGCTGCAGCTCATCCACCTCTAATTGCTGGAAGCAGAGAGAGCATTTTACCAGCATGTGTAGTGATAGGACAAGGGGTAATGGTTTCAAACTGGGAAAGAGGAGATTTAGGTTAGATGTTAGGAAGAAATTATTTACTGTGAGGGTGGTGAGACACTGGAACAGGTTGCCCAGGGAGGCTGTGGATGCCTCCTCCCTGGAGGTGTTCAAGGCCAAGTTGGATGGGGCGTTGTGCAACCTGATCTAGTGGAAGGTGTCCCTGCCCTTGCAGGGGGTTGGGACTAGATC
The DNA here is from genome assembly GCF_000747805.2 of Chaetura pelagica. Lineage (NCBI taxonomy): Eukaryota > Metazoa > Chordata > Aves > Apodiformes > Apodidae > Chaetura > Chaetura pelagica. The sequence goes on along the minus strand of NW_009952574.1, from coordinate 1,174,645 downwards.
TTCTAGGTCCCTTCCAACCCAAACTATTCTATGATTCCAGGATTTTATCAAGCAGTGCTACCACTGAGCGAGAGAATTGCTTCTGTTGTCTGACAGGCACAATTTCATGCTTTTATATCATAAAACTCCTTGCACTGTATTTCTTACAGCATAACAGCACTATGCCATAACCTGCTTTTGACAGGAGACCTTAAACATCAAAATGAAGTTTCGTTTCCAAACAAATTAAAAATGAGTGAAGGTCATTAGCCCTGTAGGCGCTTTAATGTGGTCAAACCCTCATCCACCCAAAATCCCCACTGAAACTCCATTCTTCTATTTATCTACTAAGCCTTCTCTTTCTATCTTAATTCCATCTAAACTTTACCCCTTCCTTGGGTGTGCAGGTGTAAAAACTGAGCATTGGGTACAGCCTTTGGATCTGAGGGTCTGTGTCTGCATTAGCACAGCTGAGGGCAGAGCCATGTAGCTGCCCCTCTAGCAGTTCCAGAGAGTCAGCGATTCCAGCACAGCTTGTTTGGTGAACAGAGCTGAAAATCCAGATGCTACTTTGCAGATAGTCTTTCAGTTCAATTACAGTAAACTTCTCATTCTTAGGCTACCCAAAAGCCACAGAAATTAATCCACTTTGCAATATGCCTCTGCTAAACTGAAACCTGGTTAAACCCATGTTTGAAGAAGCCGCCTTAGCTATTATTCCATATTTACCACCCATTTAAAAGTCGTATTTGTAAGTGACAGAGCAAAACAAAACAAAACCAAAACAAAAATAGGTTCTCTGCTGAGAATTTATGTGGCAAGCTTTGCCCCAGAGTGTGTTTTTATAGCCTGGTTATAAAACCTTGGAAACAGAAGGGCATATAATGGAAACACTGACAGATCCTCACCTAGAATATTGTAAGTGACCATAAAAATGACTAACTACAGATATTGTAAAACTCAGCCTAGCTCTCAGGCTCAGCTGCTGGGCTGGAGGGGGGAGATGCAGACAGTGATAACAGAGAGCTCAGCCCCTGCTCCTGTTGGCTTTGCTACATACAGATGGGGTGCTCCTAGTTTTGACCCTTCATTAATGGACATGACCACAACAGGAAACACTTTCTATAACATTATGAGCTTAATGGCAAGAAGAGTGTTTGCAGGTTACCTGGCCTGCAAAAAAACCCCTGCCCTGCAACAAGTCTCTGGCTTATGTCCACTATAATGTTCCAAGCAAGTTCCAGCTTAGTAAACCTCACCTGTCTACTGTAGATGGGACTTGAAGATGTGATGTACCATATACCAAACCCCCAGATTCTTCTAAATAGCTTTGTCTGGTTTGTGAAGGTGGGAGTCTCTCAGAGGCTCTGAATAGTGGCACAGAGGGACAAGGTAAGGAGCTTGGAGCTTCCTGGATGCAGTCTGTCCACATAAGGAATTAGGGGGCTACTGCACTGGGTCTGGCCCCACTGAAAAAAGTCCAAAAAGAAATGGAGACTTGATGACATTGAGCACCCACGCATCAGCAGGGAAGTTAATTTGGTTTACATATTTGGAGAAGTGTAGTTACTGTAAACAATAGTTTCTGCATGATTGCAGGGATGGTGCACATGCTCTGCATGTCATGGAAGGGCAGAGCTATTGCCTGCCTAACTGGGAAATGGCCCAGGGCCAACCTCTGCCATTTCAGGGTGCTCCTGAGAGCTGATGTCCACTGGGAGCTGCTCCCTTGCGGGTGCTGAGGAAGAGCCTTGCATCCTTTCCATCCATGGAGAAGCTAATGTCAGCTGGTAAAGCAGCAGGCAGCAGGCTCAGGGCTTGGGGAAGTTCTCAGAGAAAGACAACCTCCAGCATTTTCATTTCTCCTTGTCCCCTCTGATGGTAAATCCCCCTTGGAAGTGGTAGTATTATGTGGGGGGAGAAGAAGGGCCGTTCTCCACAGATAGTATCTCCACCTCCCTCTGAATCTGGGTCCCTCAGCCCTGTGCTGGGTGCTCCCTCAGTGCATGGCTGGGCTGGAGGCAGACCCCTGCCTGCCCATGCTGTCCCTCCAATGTCCAATCCAATCAGGGTTGCAGAAATCCCATCCCTGAGGTCACAGTGAGCTGATCTGCCTGAGGAACTGGCAGCTGTATCCATTAGGAAGCCTCAATGGAGCCAGTCAACTTTACAGGAGATGGTTGAATTGTTCTTACCCCGGAGGGGCCTGCTATTACAACAAAGGCCTCAGCAACAAGGGGACAGACCCTGGCCATGGACACCCCGAAGGCTAAAGATAAAGGGTTGGATTACACAAAGCAGCCTCTCATTATCCATTCCTTGATACTGGTTGGTAACTTTGTTTTTTAAGGAATCCCTTAATTAGGTTTTACAGTGCCTAGGTTAGGCATTTTCCAGCAAGAGCTTTATTGTAATGGGTTGCACATGTTCTCTTACTGTACAGCAAAATGAAACTTAGCTACAGGGCATTTCCTTCCGTGGCTCTAGCTGGGGAGCAGCTTTAACCTCTTTGCAGACACAAAGCCATATTTCACCCTGAGAGGCTGCAGCAGTTCCCCACTCCTAATCACTTGGGTCATTTCAACCCTTAACTGTGCAGCCAACTCACAAATGTGCTGCAGGGAGCAATCCTGAGGGAGTAGGGGAGAGGTGAGACAGAGATGGAAAAGACTCAGGAGGTTAAAACCCATCAGTGCCTCACTGCCAGCAAAGCCCAGGAGCCTCCCAAGGAGGAGCCCATGGTTCTCCACTGTGCAGCACACAGCTGGTGGCCACTTCCTGACCATTGCTTGACTGTGAGGGGAATCATCTGGGGAAGCTCCTCCAACACCAGCAGTGCTATATTTCTATGTTGCATTTCAATGCATCAATGTCAAGACTAGTTTGGAAAAGGAGGAAAAAAAGCAGTTTCACAGACCTGATTCATGGCTAAAAGAGAAAAAAACATATTGGAATGGCCAGGTGTTTGGATAGCAGTTGTCTACAGTCATCAGCTATGATAAGATGTTCTCCTGACCCTGGATTCAGGAGATGGGTTACTCGGAGCAACCAGAGCTCCTTTTTGGACTGTAGGGTTTTTTTCAGCTGGAGGTTGCTGTGGGACTAAAGAAATGAAAAGTGTATATAAGAGTTTGAACACTGCTGGGTCACAGAAGTTACTCATGGCTTCCTCTATTCAGCCCACCAAGCTGATGATGCACCATGACCATCAGAAAAAATCTCCAACTATGATTTAAGCAATTTACTCAAGATTTTGTTACTTAGTCCAAAACTCAGAAACTTAAGACCATCTTCCAATAGAAAAACAGTGATATCATAGGATACTTCCATGTGGCAGATTCAGATCAGAGACAGCTCAGCACACAGCATGTAGGGTGCCTCATCCCACAATGTTGTGGGTAAGAATACAATTACAAGGGTTCCAAGGGTGAGTGGAAAAGTTCTTGGAAGAAAAAATCTTCAAGGTATCTTGACTACCTAACTGAGCACCACTGTGCTTGGAGTTCCTACAAACCCACTGTATCATTTGGATACCAGAGGACTCTGGTTATCCAGCCAGCACCTGGAGCAGTTAACACAGCCAAAATCTAGAAACACAGAATTATAGAACCATCAAGGTTGGAAAAGATCTTCAAGTCCAACCATCTGTCCTACAACTCCTAACCATTAAACCATCTCCCAAAACACCACATCCATACATTTTTTTAACACCTCCAGGGACAGCACCTCCACCACCTCCCTGGGCAGCCTATTCCAAGCCTCACCACTCTTTCTGTGAAGAAATTTTTCCTAATATCCAGTCTGAACCTCCCCCAGCGCAACTTGACCCCATTTGCTCTTGTTCTGTCACCAGTCACTGGGGAGAAGACGCCAACACCCACCTCACTACAACCTCCTTTCAGGTAGTTGTAGAGAGCAATGAGGTCTCCCCTCAGCCTCCTCTTCTCCAGGCTGAACAGCCCCAGCTCCCTCAGCCTCTCCTCATAAGACCTGTTCTCCAGACCCCTAGTCAGCCTAGTTGCCCTTCTCTGCACTCTCTCCAGTACCTCTATGTCCTTCCTATATCTTGGTTACCCTTAAATCTGCTGTTGAGGGATTAAACCTCAGTCCTACAAACAGTCAGGGATGTGACAGTTCTGTGCACACCAGGAGCCTGCATGAAATGACATCTGCACAACTGCTTCTAGGAATAGGAATTTGGAGCTGGGTTTTCCATGGTACCCACTCCTGTTTGCACTTGGACCTTTGAAAAGCAGGCTCTTAACATGTTCCTATTGAAGAAGGGAATTTATGTTGTCTTTATGCTTTAAGCCTGAATTTGTCCCAAGGGAACAGTAGCAGAAAAAACAGCCATTTATTTTAAATAGACACCAGTGTCGTTACTTAGGCCTGGTGAGCTTAAAGGCTTGAGAGGTGAATTATATCATCAGGGAAGCAATTTCTTTCTTTACTGTTTTTTATTCATCTAAGGAAAAAAAAAATCCCCCAAAGAATACAAGCCCCATGCTCTGGTTTGTAAATGTGTCCCCTCAGAACTGTAGACCTCATTTATCTTGTCTGCTGCCCCTTCCCTGAAGCACAAACTTCTCTTCTTGTGCTGCCCAGGGGACAGGCACCTTTTTGTCCACCCTCTGCCTTCAGCACAGGCATCAAGAAATGAACCAGGTGTTGGTAGAGGTGCCTCAAAGCCCCATATTCCCCTCTCATAAAAAGATGGTGAAGCCCCTCTCAGGGAAGAAGAAGTCAGGATTTATCTGCAGTGAAGCCCCCCCCAGCCCAGGACAGCAGCAGGGAGTGGGGACCCCCACCCTAGGCCACCTTGAGGTCACCACAGGCCAGCCAGAGCACCTCGGCTTGGCTGCGACCTTGTGGGAGCCCCTGCAAATCACATCTGGAATGTGTTTCAGCTTCAAGAGCAATAAAGGAAAACACTGAACACAACAGGGTCGAGGCAATGTTGGTTGACAGGAAAGGTAAAGCTTTGACCCTTAGCTGGCCCATGACATGTCTGGTTATTCCACCAGGAACTGGGGAAGTGTGGCTTGGGATGAGTAAAGGATAATAAGCTAGTTGGTCATAAAAGAATACAATTCATGTCAAGCTTCAGTGGCACCCAAGAATGGGAAATGGGACTGCCCCACACTCCAAGCCACTCCTTTACTTTTGTCTCCAGACATCCAAGATGAAAACAGTGGATTCACACAGAAACAATCAAGATCAAAGAAGTTTGTGCCATCTTCCAAGCAGCCTGACAAATCCTGATTTGAGAAAAATTAGAAAAAATACTAGTTTTATTTATAAACTATCAACAAATGGAACTCCAACTTACAATGACAGCATCAACACAAAAATGACACATGGCTTCTCTGTCATTTCTCCTTTACTTTTCACCTCTGAAGCCACGGGTGTGATTTCAGCACCCTGCTCCCTAAAACAAGAGGGATCCTTCCATTCCTCCCTCTCCTTCCCTGCCCATAGCAAGAAATGCTCCCCTTGCCCCCTGGAATGCCTGGTCCTGTGGCCACCTGCAAGAACTACTGGCAGGGCCACAAGGAAAAAAAACAGCAAGTGCTCACAGCATTCCTCTGGGATACCCATGATCAGAAGGTATTTTCCCTTTCCTGATGCGGCAAAATCCACTTTTTCCTTATGAAAGCACTTGCTTGCAGCTGAAGTGAAAAAGCATCCTTCTAGGGTTCAATACTTGTTTTATTTTTCAAATCCAACTGCAGTAAAGGCTCTTCCTTGAACCTGAAAAATTCTGACATTACAGGTCTAGATTTGGACGTCTGCCATTGCCCAGCTGATGCCACTTATATTTTCATCTATATTTTATAGCCAGCACTGAGAAACAATCTCTTCTATTGTGTCCATTAATTTATTGCTTGCATGAATAGTTTTCCACTTTGAAAGGCAATAGCCTCAGGTTGTGAGTTTTCTGGCTGCAGGGCCCATTTCAGAGCTATCTGCAATCTCATCCCCTAGCTAGCCCCCTTCTGTGGGTTCCTGCTGTGTCTGGACTCTCCCTGGAGGCCTCACCCCATCTTACAGCAGTGAAAATATGGGGAACTCAAACCAGGGAACTTCCATCAGAATGATGGAGGGGTTTTAAAGAATATATGAATGCTGTGGCTGGGAGCACTGGCTCCCAGAGAGCTGAAGAGAGCAGAAGACAGTGATGGGCATAACTGGCTGGACTGTGGTGCTGGAGCCATCATAGTGTGGCACCATCCAGCTGCAGGGGAGAATCCCTGTCACCACTTTTCATGGGCTCTGGCTGCAGGAGGCTGCCTGGAAGCAATGTCCCAGTATTGAAGTTTTCAGATCTCCACACTGTGGTCCCTGGGTAACCACGGATTTCCACAGTATCATTCCCACCATGTGGCTGGGTAGGATCACAGCCATGTAGCCCTCCTCACTCCATGTCTGCTGGAATTTCACTATAGCCATGTCACAGTGTTATGTCTGTTCCATTATTTTATAAAAGGATTTTATGTCTTCCCCTTCAAGCCTGGTTGATTACTACATGTAGGGATGGGAGGGAGAAGAAAAATGACTTGGCAGAGGCTGCAGAGTGAACACTGCACACCACAAGCAACCAGCTCCCCATTTTCATGGCAGCAGTTTCAGGCAGGATCTCACTGGCTTTTTCTGTCTGATTTTTATATTAAAAAAAGAAAAAAAAAATTAACAGCCTGACCACCCTCTCACTGAATAAGTGGCTTACAGAAAGCTGTCACTTTTTTTTCCAAAAGGATTGAGAAACAGGGGCCTTCAATAGATTCTTTGTGTGATTTTATTTTGCAGCTTCCAGCCCAAGACAGCATTTCCTGACCGTGAGGATATGCTGCCCTCTTCCAGTCTGGGACACTGCAGCTCAGCAGTGCCATGGAGACATATCTCCATGGATCTGCAGGATTAACCCAAAGAAATCAGTAATCCTCTGCTTCCACAGGTCTGGTTTCTCTTAGCAGTCAGATAATGGGTAAGGCAGAACTCATTAGAAGCGTAAAGGACCAGGGTTGTGTTTAAGCAGGCTCTTCCTGACCTTGGGTCCCCTGTCTGCCCCCTCTCTTGCCCAGTTTCCAATGCTCAGTCCCTGCATCACTGCACACTAACCCCCAGCACCTCTCCTGACCTTTCCCATCATTCAGCCCAGTACCTGGGGAGTCTCCTTCCACACCTAAAGAATCCTATGAAAACCAAGAAAATCCTCAAATTTCTTTTACTAAAATGTCATGTGTTGGGGTGCACAATAGATATGAGTGAGCAGGAGAGAGCACCAGGAGCCTGCCTTACCCAGGTAAGGGCTCAAGACTTCTTCTCCCCTTTGTGGGAGAGGGACAGATGAGGACTTTCCAGCCCAGAGTGGGACTCAAGGTTGTCACACCTGCTGCTCTCACAGGTGCCTGTGTGCTGGGAGATCCCCTCCAGCAGTTCCTCTGTGACTGGTCTTATCAGCTGCTAAAGATTAGAGGTACCTTGGAATAGAAACTTCAAGGAAAAAGGGAAGAGGGGACTTGCATTTCAAAGAAAGTGCTTGAAAGAAACCTTTGAAGAACCCTATTCAAAGGTTCATTACTTGATTTAACCATTTTAAATAGGTATAAATTCCTGTTTGGATATGGGATTGGCTCTCCCCCCAGCAGGACAAAAAAGCTGCCTCCTTTGTATGAACACAGTCCCAGCACAACACAGGAGATGAGATCCATCTGATAACATCTTAAATGACTTTCAACCTAAAAAAACCCCAAAGGTAAAAGATTAATGTAAGACCTGCTCTCACATATGCATGAGTAACTTCCGTAAAAAGACATGAGCTTGTGCCCAAAAGCTTTTAGGTAGTATAAAGAGAGCTAGACATTTGTGGGGCTGGCTGTATATCAGATATCCTGGTGAAAAACCACAGTCAACATTTACATCACTCACTGCTGACACGTTTCCACCTCAGGTTTAAAACCTGGTAGTCACTTCCCAGCCAGCACAGCAGCTAAATCTGATGGCCAGGCTGAACTGCAGCCCACACACAGGCAAACCTTGGGCACAATTTGCTTTTTTGCTGGTCTCTGATGAGGTCCAGTCCTTCCCACTCATCCCATGTGTGCACCCTGTTGGTACTATCACACAGAAGGTCACTAGGCCTGACAGCACTAAGATGCACTTGGGCTGGTAAATTTCTATTAATGGGTCAAATCAACTCACAAGGACAAAAATACCCTGTCTGTCTAGTTTCCTGACTCACTGTTTCCTGGTAGATTTTTGTCTAATGCTTGGAATTTTATTTATTTTGGGAAAAAAAATAATATTTCTAGATATACTGAGGAAACAGCTGATCTTATCTACTCTGTTATAGGTGATGTTTTAAAAATAATACCTTACATGATGCACAGCCTTCCATTTATGAAAGCATTGGTTCAGCTAAGCCCATAGCCCTTCTCTAAAAACACAAAGAGCGTGTTTAACAGGATTCAGCAGCATGTATTTTTAAGGATATTTTCAACTGATTTGCTGGCACACAGTCAGAGAGAGCTCTTACCATTGCCATTCTCAGCCCCTTTTTCCTTTGATGCATCATGACTCCAGTTTGGCCAAAACTGAACCTGCACAGGGAGACCTTCCTTCACCCTTTCACTTTCCCCAGCAGCAGCCCCTCATCCTGGCTCTGACCTCTGCCTGTTCCTGCAATTCCTGTAGGCAAGCATAGGAGTGCCCCAAGGATGCTGGGCACTGACCCTGTGGGGAGGAGAAGGTCTGCCTGTGCTTCCCAGCACAGAGATGGGGCTGAGGTCCCTCCTTCAGTCCTCAGAGCCAGCTGTACAAGCATGTCCAGTGCCCAAATGCTGGTGAAAAAATCACATTCAGGTGCTGGGCCATGCCTGGCAGCACTAAGGAAGGGGTGCAGGCTGCCAGAGCAGGGGCCCAGAAGCTGGCTGCAGTGGGGAGGGGAGGACAGTGGTTCAGCCTCCCCTCTCCAGCATTAGCATCTCACAGGGCTGCACAATGAGAGAACTGGGCAGGAAGCCAGAAAATCTTGAGTTATATTCCTGATGCTGCCATTAATTTCTTATATGGCCTTGGGCAACTTGTATCACCTGCCAGTTTGGGTTTTTCCTTAGATAAAGTAGGGAAAATATTTAACATCGTGGATTTATAGAGCTTAACGCTCTACAAAGAAGAGTCTGGTCTGGCTTCTCTCTATCAAAAACCCTTTAATTTCACTCAGTTGTGCCTGAATCGAGGCCAGTTGCTTATGTTTGACCAATATATATCTCTCCATCTCTCACAGAAGAAGAACTTATCTTCATCTGAAACATCAAGAGATGGAGAAAAGCCAGCACCTCCCTTGGTATTTTCCCTCCTGTGATTAATTCTCATCCCTACTGAGCATTCAAGTTTCATTTCCCATTTACATTTCTGGGGATTCTTCTCTCAGCCACTGCTTCTAACAATGTTTTTTGCTGCTAATTTGAAGTGTTTGCATGACTCAGTGTTTCTCCTCCTGGCTTATCCACACTCCTTGGTGGGCTAAGGGCAATAATGGCAAAGGTAATTAAAATCTGCCCAGTGCTTTGAAATATTAAGCTCATCTCTAAGGCCCATTATCCTGCTCAGTGTCAGAAGTACCACTGACAAGTACTTCACGTCAGCCTTTCAGGCAGAGAGCAGCTGCCAGAGAAACCCAAGAGTGAAAAAGTACCAACCCCTCTGAAAAACAGATGTTGCTGCTCCAATTTGTCTTCTGCCAAGACAAAGGAGAGGCACTACATTGATCTTCTGTAAAGGATTTTGTTTGGCTCCCAAGATGAATATCACAACAAACTGGGAGGCACCATACCTCAGGGTGCAATGCTGGATTGCAGAACTGAGCTTTAATGCCCATGCTGAGCATAATTTAGTTAGTCTGAAACTATGTCTGTGGAGGGGGAGATAAACTTTTTCCATGCAGTATTATGTTATCTAAATAATCTCTATCTCAGTATACAAAGGCTGACCTCTCAGCTTCAAAGCCAAGTAATAGCTTCTAGGCTTAATGCTGCTCACCATGGAGTGCCAGAGGTGGTCCTCAGAGACCTTGTTGGTGGCCTTCGTGGGGCTGCTTGGTCACACAAAAGGAAAGGAAGAATGAAGGGATTGGAATCAGGATCTGGGCCATCCTGTGAGATGGCTGGAGGGTTCTGACTGGAGCCAACCATTTCCACTAGCCAGAAAACCTCATCTCAAGTCATGCAACTGGGTAAAGGACATCCAACCAAGGCTCCAGCTTATGGGGCAAGTGACTTATTGACACCTTTCACAGAAAGGACACTCTTTATCCACAGACCAGCAACACCAGTTTATATGCTGGCTTTTCACCCCAGGACCATATCTGCTTCTTACCATGAGTGGCATCCTCCTGCAGTACTTTTTGCCCCTTACACAAAATGACAACCCCTTTCCTAAACTGTTCTTCCCTTGCTGTGAACCATTACATGTTCTCACCAGCCACTGCTGCATTTCAGCAGCATTTGCACCTCAGCAAAAGGACTAAAAATCCCTACTTGCACAACCTGCTCAGGATGAGCAGCAGCAGAAAATTTAAACACACCGATTCAACACTCCTCAGAACAACAAATTGGTCCTGATTTTTTTCACATAACATATCCAATTAACAGATTGAAACCAGCACAATCACTGGGTTATGATACTCTCTTTCCACATTTCTTCATCCACCTGACTGCAGATAAACTCCGTATACTTGTTTCACCAACAGATTTCCATGTTATGGCAATTTGTGAACAAGGCACATACTCACACACTCCCCAAGGTATAATGGATCAACAAAAATGACTGGACAAAGCAGAGATTTTTTTAGGATTGCTTTTTCTCTGCCCTGTGGGAAATGTTTTCCAGTGGTGGAAAATGCATAGAATGTACTACCTCAAGACAACAGCAATTCTCAGTGGTGCATGGAAGGGCTCCTGAAGCAAGTGACCTCCTTTCTGCTAGGGCTAGTCTACACAAGGAAGTTTTGCAAGTTTAATTATGTCAGCCAGGAGTGTGAAAAAACAAATACATCATCCCTACAAAAGAGAGAGCTACGCCAACAAAGAGCCCTGGTGTGGATGCAGTTCTACAAAAGGAGGGATTCTTTTTTTTCTTTTTTTCTTTCCTTTTTTTTTTCTTTCTAGTATAGCTAATTTTGTTTGGGTAGCTCGGATAAACTACACTAGTAAAAGAAACCTCTTGGCTCAGATAACTGTGTTTCCAGCATAGGTTGCCAGTCCAGTGATAATCTGTGTGTCAGCACATTCCACCTGCTGAAGAGGAAAGACCAACTGCTGAATTCTCTGCAGACTTTACCTGGGATAGAGGAAGGTTAAAAGAAGGATCAGGCTACTCAGTATGTAAAAGGACATCAAGACACAGTGTGACGAGGGGGACAGCTCTGGCTTCTCTGGCTTGTCAGATAGCACATTTCTGCTTGACACACACCCTCTCAGCTGCAGTTTCTTGTCAGAGATGATCCCCAGCCAGAGGGTTGTTCCGTGATAACACGAAGTCATTCCTGAGCTTCTGGCATGACCCACTGCCCACATCAATAGCAAGCTTCTGCTTCATGTGGGGGCTTGTAGTTGGACCCCAAGGGATTTGGACCTGCCTGTTGTGGGCACAGCAGTATGAGAGATGGTTACTCAAGGCCATAGCCACACCACACTCTGGGAATGCAATGGCAGGATGAGTTTCTTTTAGCCTAGAATCAAAACAAGGTCTCTCTGGTTTTACCTGGAGGCTGCAGACAAGGCAGGCTGGACATACTGAGACTGTGACTCACCTTTCTCTCCCACTGCTACTGAGCCTAAGTTTGCCTACCAAGAACCTAATGTGCTCTCACAGGCTGGCTTCCACCTGTTGTGTTGGGCTTGATGATCTGCAGAGGTCCCATCCAACTCCCACCATTCTATGATTCTGTGATTCTATGATCCTGTGCCTGACTGCAACACAGCCAGAGTCACAGCCAGAGCCATCTCACAGGGAAGGTCAATCCAAATCTGGGTAGATAGAACCACTTGCTGCAAATGGGCAGTTGTTGGG
>NW_009952574.1:1151150-1162378 GCF_000747805.2 Chaetura pelagica | reverse complement strand
CTGCTCCCTGCCTTCTTCTGCAGCCTTGTGTAAGTAACCTGAAAGTATCCTCAGGTGGGATGCTCTGAGACCCTCCCCATCCTTCCTGCTCTGACCACCGCACTCTCCTACAACACAACAGGTGGTTTCAGTGCCCTGTTTAACAGGGCTTCAAGGCTGTGGCCAGGGCCCCTTCCTTCCCATCCTCTGGAGCAGCAAGTCCCACCTTTTCCTTCTTGCAGAGCTGCATTGGCTCGCTGCCCTCACTAATCCTGGGGGAGTTTGTTTGCTGGGCTTTTCTTCCTTAATCAAGCCACAGAAACTCGCTTGCATGAGGCTTTGTGTTTTGGCAGAATGAATTCCACAAGCAAGGTGTTAAAGCAATTAAGGAGTCAGGCCTCAGCTTTCTGACACTGCAGTCCCTGAGCTGTCCCCTGGCAGCCACCTGCACAATGAAATAGCAGCAAGCATGGGGAGGCAAGGGGGGTATCTGAAATCCACGGCTTTTAGAAAGCCACATCATTTCTCTGTCTTTCTCTCTGGAGGCCAACAGATAAACAGCACTGCCCCAAGGAATTTCCTTCCTCTGAAGGTGGGAACTGGCCGGGAGCAGCCACGGCCTCCCATCCTCCCATGACATCAGCTTCCTCGGGCGTGGGGCGAGGGGACTTCAAAGGAGGAGTTAGGGGAAAAAGCTCTCCTGTGAGAACCAAGAAGGTCTGCTTTCTGGCCTGAAGGCTGTGTGGCGGAGCCTTGTTGCCAGCAGTTCACCCCAGCATGTTCCCAGAGGGACAATAAAGCGGGAAGGGAAGCAGAGGCAGCACCGCAAGAGCGACTGCAGGGCTGTGACCAGCGAGAAATTGCTCTTCCAGTTACGACAGCCAAACAGTCCCAACACAGTCCCATCTCTGAGCTAACCCATGGACCTGCCTTGCCAGAAGGCCACCAGTTTCCTGGGACTCATGCCCCAAGGCTGAGCTCACTATGAAACTTTTGGATGCCAAATCCAGGTTAATCTTCAAAGCAGTCTCTGTCTAATGATGCTACATGCACTTCCTTCTCTCTACAGCTTCCTCTACCCTTAAATCTTGAAGATCTAATATCTTTTCAGTCCCCAGCTGCACCCTAAGTTTCATTGAAATTTAGCCAAGAACTTCCTGGGGGAAGAGGAAAGAGAAGGGACTGGCAGGCAGACATGGTGACACTATGTTCACATAAGCTTCATTTCCTTAGGAAACCAGGCTAAAAATAATAGTAAAAAATATTGGGCAATTGCCTTTCACTCAACATCTCTCTCTAGACAGGAAGAAAGGAAGGAATTAGCAGACTGCAGGTTATATTTCAAGGTTTGTCTACATGATTTGAAGCATAGAAATTAGAAATGAAATTAAGAAGATATATTAGGTCGTCTTGCCTCTCCCTGAAGGAACAAACCTACAGCTGTTTCCCTCAGCATATTTTTTAGTGAAATGTGCAGCCTGGTTTCAAATGATCCAAACGATGGAGCTTCCATGGGTTTTCAGCAGGGACCCATTTTTTTTGCTTCCATAAATTTCCTTTTTTAAAAAAAAAACCACAACCATTTCCATTTTTTTTTATCCATTCACCATGATTCATCTCATTATTACTAGCACACCTCTTAATTGTTTTTGAAACTCACAAGAGTAGAAATGTAAATAGAAGTGTCTACACATGCCACCTACATACTTCAAATAGTATCACAGGGTTCATTTCATGCTTTTGGCTGACTGAGAGGCTCTTATTCAACACAGCTTAATGTTTTTAACTGTGTTTTTCCTGAAGATTTTTTTTTAATTGCTTTGATTAATAAATTCCAGGGTTTTTTTTAGTCTGAGTTTGTCAGACTTACCACCCTGGCCCTGTTTCAGCTTGAATTTGAAAGGCTTAATCCACTCAAAAGATCTTCTAGAGGTTTTTCCCTCATCCCCCTTGACTCTTCTACATTTGTTTTTCTGCTACATACTTTAAAATTATTGAAAGGGAAGCATTACTTTAACATGACACTATTACAAGAAAATAGCTCTCCTTTCTTAACCACACAGCTTCTTCTTCCATGCAACAGACTGTTGCTTTTCAGCAGAGTGGGGCCTATAGATCTGGTGACATTTACCTCATGCTGTACACACACGTCCTCAAGGGGAGAAGGTCTACATGATGGCTGTCAATGCTTTCTGGAAACATTAGGGAAACCATTTTTCCCAGGGAGCAACTCTGCTCCAGACCTGCTGATTAATACTGAGTTTAAGGCAGAGAAGAAACCACTTTGCTGCTTGCAACAGCCTCCTCCAAAATAAACCACAGGGCAGTGTGCCCAAGACTGTGTTTCTCCCCAACTCTGCCCATCACTCATAAGGTCAGAAGGAACACAGAGATGGTCCATCAGCACTGTCTGCTGCCCACACCTCTGCCAGGCAGAGCAGGCAGCAGGCAAAGCCCCACACATGGCAGGCCGGGCAACACCAAAGGCCTGAAAGGAGTTAGGACCTACCTAGGGGAATTAGGATGTGGAAAAGTCACTTGTCTAGCTACAGGACAGCAAGTTAAATTAACAACTTCTATCCAAGCTATGTGTTTGGAGCACGTCCAAATTTGACAGCAAAAATCCAGCCACTGACCCAGCACAAGACTGAGGAGGTACCCAAGGATGGGCTAGTGCTGTCATATATACTTGACAGAGAAACAGATTTCTTTTTGCTATGTCACACCCACATAACACGAAAAAACAGCTTCAGCTTCTCCAGCCTAAGCACAAACACACAGAGGTTTGAGCCAAAACTCCCATCTTTAACATGCCTGTTCCACATTCAAAAGGAGAAGACGTGAAGATGTGTGAGTAGACACAGTTTTCTTGGCCATACTGCACTTGTCAGAGGCCCATTTCAGAGAATTTTATGAAAACTGAAAAAAAAAAATAAATTCCCCATCTCAAAAGGAGGGGCTGGTTCCTGGTATTCTCACACCCCCCTGCTGGACAGCAGCACATCCACAGCTGCCAGCAAACACAGTGAGGAAATGTGCACGTATTTGGGACCCATCCCTCAGCAACTCCTGGATTCATTCCTCCTACATCTCACAAGCTCTCAAGAAGCACCAAGACACTGGTATTTCTGTGCCTGATCCCCTGCTTACAAATGCCCCCTGTAACTGGGAACTACTGGGAAGACTGAGAAAGGTTGGCTCTGTAGACAGGATGGAGACCCACACTGGGTACCACCTCCCACAGCACTTAAGGGTCTCAAGGCCTCCACAACCCTGTAGTGCAGAAGTCCCACGGGTCCACATCTATTCTTTGTAATCATAACTGACCCACAACTAATTTCACTGTTAACCTGAGCCTCCTGCTTCACCGAGCCAAGTGCAACACAGTTCCCATAAGACCAAGAAGTAGAATCAAGGCCATATTAGGCAAAGTTAGAGGGGACTAACTGGAGGTTCCAAGAAGTCTGAGCCCCTTCCTGAGCACTGAGGGCTGCCTTTGAGTCAGCCTCACTCCCTGCTGTTCTCTGCTGAGTCACTTTATCCCAAAGCATCAGCTGCAAGTGGAGAGCAAGGAGAACTGAGGAAGCACAGCCAGGAGAGGGTGTGTGGCAGGGGCAGAGGGCACTGCCTTGGACCTCATTCCAGCTCTTCTGACGTTCGTGTTACTGCTGGGAAAAGTACTCTGAAAATACAGTTCTCATGAGGGTCAGGTGGTGACAGGAGAGGGAAGGACCATGACATTCTAACCTAAGCAGAATACTGGGGGAGCCACAGTGTGGTACCAGTCTGAGAGGAAGAATTGTACTTTGGAGTGGGCTCAGGCCAGAATCTGCGTGTGTGTGAGTATGTATGAGAGTACATGTGTAGGAGCACTGTGTGTGCATGCACACACGTGCACATAGGTTTGTCTGGACAAGGCATTTTGGCAAAGTTATCAAAAACTAATTGGAAACAAACTGCCTTTATATTCAGCCCCCAAATCAGCTGCTTTCAAAGCTGTACCAGTGGGAGTTAAAAGCATCACTGGCTGTTGCTACAGGACCCAGTAATTTCAGATGCTGTACCTTCCACTCCATCACAGAGCTGTCCTTTTGCTGGCTAAAATGAGCAGTAAGGTGCTGAGGGTCTGTTCATCTACTTTTTCAGGGCTCAGCACCACTTTTCAGGAGCACTAGATAAATTCAGAATTTGAAATAATAAATAAATGTGACAGGTACAGAAACAAAGCCTGTAGCTTTTGGGTTAGTGTTTCCTCCTCTGGAGAGGTTTTTGTTCCCTCATGTCTGCAGGACAGAACATTCCAGTGATGTTTCAGCACTGATGAGCCCTCAAGCCTCAGCCAGGAGAAAAGTCAGCTTTCTGGCAGAAAACCCTGACTAGCTCCTGGAACCGAGCAAAAAAAAAGCAGAAAAGATTAAATACATTGTTTACCATATCATGACATCACCATCATCACTGGAGAAAAATGCAAGTTCATCTTTCTTCCCTGGGATGGTCCCTATGACCTGAATCATCTGAGCTGCTGGAGAACACAGCAGTGTCCTTCCCCCTGGCAGAGAGCTCTGGGGGGCAGCGTGGGCACCGGCACACATTGACCTGGTAGCCACTGACTTCAACAGGGTGCAGATGCAACCCAGAAAGCTCCCAACACTGAATTTCCTTTGCAAGAGGACCCAGCGGGGATGGTTCTGCTCTCGGGTTGAGCCTGAATGCTTACGCAGACAGAGACTGCTCTGTGGCAAGTTCCATCACCTGGGACAGGGTATGGACTCTGTGGAGACAGGGAAGGATTTCTGCCCAGAGAGTCTTTGCATCATCCACCACTTTAGTCTTTAGCATGTACTGGCACAGAGAGCAGGGAAGAACAGAAAGTAAGTAATTTCCTCCAGAGGACACAGTCACTTCAACTGGCATCTGTCGCTAAGGTTACATAGAGAAGTTATGGCTCTCTGAAAAAATCTGCCTCCAAGGAAAGGTCTGGCTGAACACGTCTAGGTTAGCAAAGTCTTTTTCATGGATAGCTTCATCTTCCTCCTCCTTTTGCTTCCCTTCCACCCCTCTCCACCCAAACTCCCCTGCTATTTCTAAGTGCTCTGCTATTTACTACATATCTGTTTCTGTTCTGTGCTCACTGGGTAGTTTGTTGAAGATGTCACGGGACACATAAAGCCAGGATACCCCAGTACATCACATTTTAGCTTTTTTTTTTTCCCCCTGGTTTTGCTCCCATGGCCTCCTGCCAGATTAGGCCCATCAAAACCAGTGTTAGGCTTCATGGCAAAGAGCCTGGTTAAAAATAAAAGGGTGGGTTTGTAACTGGAAAGAGAGGCCACTGCTCTATTCCAGGGGTAAAAAATGTCAGAAACTGCTGTGACTCTGACAACCAGAAATGCAGGAAAAATACAGTAAATGGCAATGGAGCCAGCTGAGATGTCCCTATGGTGAGGTCTTCCTCCACCTAACTGGAACTCAGATTGAGTTGTCAGAAAGCTCCCATAAATCTTTGCATTCACATAAGACCAGAGTCAGGAGAGTGTTTTACTGCCCTGAGATGGAATGGAAAATCAGAGCTTCAAAATCCCTGCAAAGGCATCATCTCAGGGGGGAAATGGCATGGATCAACTGAAATGTTCTTCCTGGTTTTAATGCTACAGGCAACAGCAAAGCAAGATAAAACTAAAAAAACCCCAACATCCAGATCTCATGCTTTCCTTTTTTGAAGCCACTTGGAAATATTTTCAGGACATGGAGATTTACCCAACTGGCATTTGTACATGCAAACACAGACAGATCATCCTAGATTATCATCTTCTGATTAAAAAAATAAAGTCAGAAAATTCCTGACCAGACATTTTAAGTAACTACAACTGGAAGAAAACACCAAATCAGAGCATAAAAAACCCCAACCCGTGTTCAGTGGACAGCACCCAGTGTCATGTGTGCCTGGACTAAAGATCATTTGCTCTCAGCGCCCTTTTTTGTCTCATTATTATCTGGAGCAGAAGACCTCTATTTCCACCTTTTTGTGCTGAGCTTTGTCCTGGAAGTGAGCAGAGCACCCAGCACTGAAAGGACTTGAGGGACCTTGCCAAGCACTGCTGCACACCCTCCCTGGCCTCACACCAGCACCAAACAGCCCAGAATAACCTGAGACTGTGCAAGCAGACAAGCAGAATAATTCAGAAACACCAGCTGAAAAGGCCATTCCTTTGTGTGACTCAAGGGGAATTTGTTCTCTCCAAGGGCTAGTAATTCATCTGAATGTTGCCTCAGAGATGACATTATAGGCCTGTCCTTCACAATTGCTTCAAGTGTAATTTTGGCCTCAACGATTTCTTTAATTGAACCCGATGTAGATGGGAGGCCACCAGCACTTCATTTCTATTTTATTTTTATGATGCAATTTAGCATTTAGTTTCAGTTGCAATCCAATTTTATTCTAGTTGTTGCTAATGGAAAATGTATCCACCTATTTCCAACACTACATAAATTCAGATGCTGTCTTGAGAAACATTCTCACACATATGAGCACTAACATTTCATATATAATATACCTACTTGTTGATAAGACCTGCTGCATGACTCAGTGCCATGACCTTTCCAGAGGAAGTATTGTTTCAATGTATAATATGTTACAAAGGCAACCAAGTGCCACCTTTCCTACTGCTGTAACACATGGTATCTTCAGGGTGTATCCTCAGAGGTGAAGATGATTCAACCCTGTGCTGAGCACTTGCTCCAGCAGGAGTGTTGATTTGAGAATATATTCCTACACCAAGGAACTGGAATTCACATGTCTTCAGGACTTCTTTGGTATGAATAAAAAAACTGTGTTTCACAGATCTAATTTCCATTCCCATGTAGATTATAGATACAGAAATAGTGTTGCACCCTGGAAGTGGTTGCACTGCAGTAAAGGCAGTCAGAAGACTCAAGTATTCATGCAGTAACATCATCACATCCACTGTAGTTTCAGTAAGAAGCAAACTGAAGCCAGAAAGGCTGTGGTTACACCTTGGAGGAAACTTTCTAGGTAGTGAGGATAGCAGAGGATTGCATCAGACACCTGGGCAGGCTGCATGGGTCCATCACCAGCTGTGAACAAGGACTGACATGGGTAGAGCTGGTCTAGCTCCACAGCTGGCAGATGGTGGAGGTGACTTTTTAGGAGGGCTTTTCTAGCCCTGTGATTTTACACTTACAGCCAGGATTTGAGCTTTGGGAACTACCCACAGGAAGCACAAGGTATCAGACACATCTATGTTGTATTATACCAACAACAACTACTGCAAGAGCTGCCTTACCTGATGTGCCATCCGGGTTTCCATCCCACATTAAGCTCCACGCTGCTGTAGCCAGGCTGGCATCTGCTGCCTCATTTCAAATTGTATTCACTGGAAGAGAAACCAAACAGACCAGTTAAGATTCAAAGGCCTGCAAGGCAGATCACTTTTGAACACAAATTTATAAGAAATGTAGATTTTATTTATTTATTTATTTTTCTGATCTCAGCTAAGAGCTTTTGTAGCATCTGACACTTTTATCAGAATTGACAATGATATAAATAGCATCCTGCCAGCTCCTAAAGTGCTAGCAAACAATCTTTCATCAACCAAATGAACTCTTACAGATAGAGAAAGATATAAACACCCATATGTAATGCACATTCTCTGGACTGGGTCCACCACTAGCAAAACCCTCCTGCTTCCCTGGAACCAGCAACACAAACTCCTTTTCTACATCTTAAGTGTCCACAGTACAAACAATAACACATTAGCATGCTCTTGACACTGCTGTCAAAATAAACAGCTATTTATTAACATTCTGCAAGGCATTATTTTTTAATGTCAGAAAAAATTAAAATAAAACAGATCCCTCTGCCTCAGCAAACAGCATCTCCCTTTTACTTAAGACAACATCTGGTCCAGATAACAGCTGCCAAGGGCTAGAGCTAAGAGGCATAGTGATTGCTGTTGCTTGGTAGTAGTTTTGAGAACAACATTTCTTTCTCTGTATGGTGTCACTGCCAACTATTCCCTGGGATCCCAGGAGGACAATGCATTCCCTCTCTACTCTTACTGGGTAAATGGAATAAAGGCTGAACATGATGCTCACCAGTCAAACCTGCACTAAATTTAAAAAGATATTAAAAATTTGTCTCTCCCCCTGCCTCTTTCAGAGGTGAAAACCTCCCCATCTTCACACAGGGAGACCTTTATTGCCTTTTGTTCCTGTGGTTAAAGCAAATTGAAAGATACCAAGGAACCTCTTGAGAAAACCAAGAGAGGAAGCTTGAATGCAAAGTGAACTTACAAACAAAAAGCTATTTTTAGCCTTGGGGGGAAACTTTTAGCATTGGACAAACAATACAAGGAAGTTTCAGACACTGACTGCTAGGGAGAGCTAATATCCCCTTGTTGCTGCCCCACCTAGTCTGGATACAGGAATGCTGCTGTATTCTCAGGGTTCTCACACCCCCAAAATTATCCATCTCCACCTTAGCATGGTGCAAAAGTTCAGGGCTCAGGCCAAGAGCCACCTGGTTGGCTCATACATACAACCTCACCCTCTTGCTGGTGTAGGTGATTTGAGGTCACAGCATGGCCCTGCTGGGACTGTGGGCTCCATGGTGTTGGTGGGGATGGGTGGTGGGACTTCCATTTGCAGTACCACCAGATGTGGTTGTAAAGCACAGCTGGAAACACACACAGGGCTGAGGCCAAAGAGCCTTGTGTACCCCAGGCACAAAATTAGGACAGAACAGCTGGGCGGAAGCAGAGGCAATGACATGAAAGGCCTTGGGACAACCCCAAAAGGACCCAGAGCGAAGTATCTAGCTGTGCTTCTGCCCTTCATATATTGCTAGACCCCAGGACATTGTCTGCAGTTCATCAATGGACTCACACTGGTGCTCAGCAGCTGGGGACCTGGGTGTAGATTCAGGACATGACAAAAATGCTCTGGCAGTCCCTACTGACTCTTCCTCCTGGCAATTCAGCTGTCCAACCCCCCCAGGCAAAACAAATGGTGTATATTTTTAATGCAGTTATCAATATGCAGGTTCTTTGGGGAGGAAAGCTTTGACACAGGAGATTTTCTAGCCTGTTCACTTCTTGCTCCAGCTGCATTCCTATCTATTCACTTGCAACTAGAGTGAGTAGCAGGAACCACAGTGGTCAAGAGCAATCTGTCCTCTGCAATCACAAGACTACACATGAAGGACACAGTTTCCCTTGAAACCTCTTCCACATCAGAAGATCCAAGGAAATGGATCAGACACATTTGTGCTTTGCTGCTGCTCTTGCTGTGAACTTAAAAAAGGGGTTTTGATGGACAGAGTAAGTCAGAAACTGGCTGCAAGGTGGAACTGTACAAAAAATAGAAGCTATATGGGATTGCTCAAGTCCTTATCTGGCCTTGTTGCTTATATAGACCCAGGAGAGGTCAGTCAGGGACATTTTGTAGATCTGCCTGCCAGTGGGAGAGAAGGGTATTTATTACATTGCAACAAGCAGAGACTCACTCGGCAATGTGCCCTTCTGGGGACAAAGAGCAACTCCATACTAGGCTGCAACTGCAAAAGCATAACCAGGAGGCTGAAGGAAAGTTTTTCCCCTGCATTCAGCACTTGTGAGCCCAGGTCCAAGTACTGCACCTCAGGGCTTTGGGCTCCCCAGGACGTGATACTAAGGAGAATAAGCCAGTGAGCCTGTCTTTGCCCATCAAGATGGTCTGGGGCCAGAGCACGTGGCATGAGAGGAGCAACTGGGCTCCTCAGGCTGGGGCAGAGGCAGTGATGGGGAACCCCAGCTTCCAGCTCCTAATGAGTGGTAACAGAGAAGATGAAGCCCAGTCTCTCAGAGATGCACAGTGAAAGGACAAGTTGCAGCAAGGGACATTCAGATCAGTCAGAAGGAGAAAGAATTTTGCCCTAAAAGTCATCAAGCACTTGGGCAAGAACTCTGAAACACTATATTCATGTAGTTTTTCAGTGAGTCTTTGTAAGTAAAGTCTTTGTAAGGGAAAGGCCTCTACACCCATCAAGCACTCACCTCTCTTTGACCTGCTCAGGCATACTAGAATATGCAGCCACCTGAACACCTTTGTCTACTCTGCTCCAGAAGGCCCACTTATTATGTCAAATGGCTCTTAAGCCACTGAATCATGTAGTTTTCTAATAAAGTTACCTTTCATTTTGGTTTCTAGCCTCTCCCACAAGCTTTTTCAAATCACTTTGTTCCACAGATAATTTGTCCTTGTCTTGCTAAATATTGCCTGGGGGAAAGGACAGGGCTGTTGGTTGTTGCTTCTTTCTAAACAATTCGTACATGTTTTTAGTGGGCTGGGGGGCACTAATTGCAAAAAGCCTCCAAAGAAAGAATAGGAAGAATTTCTGATGTGGCTCCTGGCTCTAACACAGGGTTGGTCTGTATCTGCAAAGGGTTAAGGATTAGCTGATGAAAAACATTTCTCAAGCAGTGGGATCAGGCTCACAACACTGCTGCTTACACATTCCAAATCATCAGCTTTAGCATCAGCAGCACCAGCCACATACCCTGCATGTTTCTGCTTCTGCCTCCTGCAATAACTCACCTGTCACTCCCAAGAATCCTTTGGGATCTCTTTCTTCCACCTTCCAGTTGACAGATCTGTAAACATGCACCCCAATGTCCCTCAAACTGACACCCACACAGACCAGAGGAACACACTGTTTCAAAGCAGGCATTTGAAAGCCCAGCACAGCCAGGATGTTCCATGGGAACTGTGCACTGACTCTGAAACACTTGGCTGCAGATTTGTTCAACTTTTGGAGGAGATGGCTTGATAGGGCAGCATGAGTGAGCTCTCTAAGCATGTAAGGGAGTGGTGCACAACTATAGCTGAGCACAAAGATGCTGCAGCCTAAAAACAAAAACACACTGTGCAAGGGAAGACATCCTTGCCTGAGTCCAAGGGTCTGTGATGCAGCCCTGGCTTGAGCCACAGCAAGTTCCTCAGATGCCACCTGGGTCTGCCACAGGCACAAGCATCATTGCACAGCCAGGACCAGCCTCAGATCCTAGGGAGCCTAGATGTGGGCCCAGCTGGCACCCACATTAGGAAAGGCTCTTGAAATGGCTGGGAAATTTTACCAACATTGAAGTAATTGTCAAATGATGCTGGAGATATGGTAAAAGCTGGTGTTGTTATGTACACACACTTCACCTCTGGGATTAAAATGCCCAGTTCCTTCCATTAACATTCAAAAC
>NW_009952574.1:1112727-1150788 GCF_000747805.2 Chaetura pelagica | reverse complement strand
ATTCAAAACCTTCTCTTTCCAATTTTCCTCCAAAGATGAGGTACAATGCAACCCAATGGCATTGACATCAGTGGGAAAATCCTGACCCTCACAGCACTGAGCTGACTCACAGTGGTTCACTGAGCTGAGGATCAAACCCAAGAGCACACAGAACACCTCTAACACAGAACTGACACCTGATCTCCCATGACACTATTTGCTTCTTAGCCCAAATGGTGCCTACACAGCCCACAGGTCCGTGTCAAGAGAAGGTGACAAGGTCGCAGCAGCCATAGCCTCCTGGGGTAAGGAAGCAGGAATTGTTCATGTGGATCAGGTGCACGGCCTGTCTAGCCCAATATCCTGTCCCAGATGGTGGCCAGCATCAGCTGCATCAGAGAAAGGTGTGAGGGACCCCATGTGAGGCAGATGTCATGCCCCACTGTAGCCTGCTCCACTTAGGAAAAGATGAAAACAAATGAGTTTATAACCTTTTGTTAGCCTGTCCCAAGGATGTAACTTCACAAATATTTAGGTCACATGGGGCACACCCTGTGCTGCACAGAGGGAGAAAAGAAGAAAACCCAGGGCTTCAACTCTTGGATGCCACACTCTGCATGCTAGATAAGATCAACTAGTGACAGTCACTTGCTATTGCTGTGGTCACTGGTCTGCTGGCTCAGCCCAGGAGCTGGAGGTGGCTTAGGACACAAGTGAAGTGAGCACTGCAGTGTAAGTGCAAGCCATCATTTTCCACAAGACAGTCACAAAAAAACCTGCAGCTAATCAAAGAACAAGTATGAAGCTAAACTAAACTAGGCTTCTCCCTGCAGACTTCTTAAAACTCAGTCCAGTTTATACAAGGGATTCACCAAACTGAAAGTCTCTCCCTGATGCACAGAAGTGCACTCACTTTAGCCACTGGTTCCCAGGTGCTCATGAAGAAGTCCCCACAAGCATGTTGTAGATGCCAAGACCAGTAATAGATGCCTTCTCCCAGTTTGCTGCTCCTGGTCACTTCTGCCAGGTCCCCAGCCACAGCCAAGAAAAACTGCCAGCCACAGGCTGTTTCTTGTTAAGTCATAACAGATTTTCTCAGGTATCCCAAAATGCATCCATAAGGTTCCTAATCATCATGGGACTTCACTTCCTTCTGGCAAAGCCTGATTGAGACAAATCTTCTCCTTTCTGTCCTGGCAGTGCCTGGGGCTCTCATCGTGCTTGTGGAAATGGGTCTTCACTGCCCACTCCAGTGCAACATGATGAAGGGTGGATATCACCTGGCCCACTGGGATTTTGTCCAGGGATGTCCCAAGGGCAGGAATTCAGCCTGGCTGCAGCTTCCCCAGCACTGGTCCCTGCTGGTGCAAACCCCAAACACCACAAATGCTGACTGAAGCACTGGGCAGGGCAGAAACCTGCCCTCAATCCAAGGCTGAGTGTCCTGTGGGCAAGACAGGATGGAGGTAAAAGCAGATGAAAGCTCATGCTCTGCCCCGGCCTGAACAAAGGGAGAGGGAAAGCTGGGCTGCAGTTTGGCACGGGTCTCCAATGTCCTTGGTACCCCAGGGTGGCATCACTGATGTCATGCAAGCAAGGCAGAGACATGGCACAGCTCTGTGAAGGGGGCAAAGGCCAGCTCAGAAGCAGCCCTGGGAGCAGGCAGCCCTGCCCACAGCTCTTTTCCTCCATCAGCTGTTCAGTGTTTGCCGCGGCTGCGTTAATTCACACATTTCTTTCTCCCAGCCCCACTCCCATTGTTTCCCAGCAGGGCATTGTCATGAGGCCAGTTCTATATATACAACAGGATGTCAGCCTATGCTTCCAGCCCTCTTCTTTGAACTGGATACTTTTACCTTCTATGTTGGCAACGATGCAATTCAACAGAAAGGTAGAAAAATAAACAAGTGTTTATTTAAGACGTGCATGGTTGTATCGAAACGCACAAGTGGCACTTCTTCCTATTGGCTCTTCCCTGCTCCAGGCCAGGAGAGCACAGGTTTTTTCATGACACAAACAAAGGATTATTTCCTAAGAAGATTGAGAGTTTCCTTTAAAGGAAAACAGAAAAAAGAAAGGAGGAAGGAATCTGCAGAATAACCCTTAGGAAGTTACAACTCTGGAGGCCCTTCAGTCCCTCACCAGCCAAATGTATTTAAATATAGCACAGCCTGAGAAATGCCACAGACCCAGCAAAGAAACAACTCTGCAGCCAAAGCCAGAAGGTGCCAGGCTTCAGGCACATGCCCCTTACCAGCATCTGCAACCAGGTCTAAGAACTGCAACTTTGTCTTGACTTGGCTGCTTCTAAAGGTTTGCTTCTGCCTTACTGCCTTTCAATTTCCACACACAGCCTAACTATTACATTTCCCTGTACATGCTATGGTCTGCTCTACCAGTGAAAAGGTGGATGCACCAGTGACATGAATGGCTGGGAGTTCACCAGGGATCCTGGTCAATGGTAGGAGTAGAGACATCTGCAGTCAGGACTAGAAGACCCATGAATGGGAATTTCAAGACACAAATGTCTCATCTTGCTGAAGATTATGGTCATAGTTTTGGTTGGGTTCATTCCATTTCCTTGATAAAATTTACCCATTTCCCTTCATCTCCCTAGAATCACTTTGTGATGGAGGAATAAGCCAATACTTTGTCTTCTAGGCAGAAGGCAGCTAGGAGTGTTTATTCCAGTGTTAGTTTGGAGCCATCCCCTGTCACCATGGCCTCCATTTGATGCTGTACCTGCTCTGGAGCTCCACTGTGACTTTGTGTTCCAGGACGCTCTGCCCTGTTTCCCACACACTTTTTCCAGAGCACAACTGAGTAGCTAATTGTTGCATCCAGCTGTAATGAGAAGTCTGAAACAGCTCAGGATCTCTGGCAAGCAGCTTCTGTTGTAACAACAGACTCTGGCTGAGGATTTCTCTGCCATGGATCCTGCTTCCCATACAGCACAGGGTAACTGCAGCAGGATGAACCCTAGAATGTAATAATGTAAGCAGGAAGAGCTGTAATTTGAAGACCTTCCCACATCAAGTAAGTAAAACAATCTTCTCTTTCAGAACACGACATAATTCTTGCAAAAGGTCCTTTAAAATAATACGCAGTGCTGCTGAACAGGAGCTGGGGGGGGGACTCCCTCTGATCCTCAGGTCATTCTCAGATCTAGCTGATAGTTTTGCTCTGACTACTCTAATTCATACAGAAGTTTTTCTTTCAAATGCAGAAAAGGCTGCACACACGACTGGCTGTTTCCTGAGCCTTCTGCAGGAATAAAGGTACTGACATGCAACATGTGAGTTCACGCCTTACTTCTAAATAATCAGCATCCTGGTGTCTCAATTTTGTCTCCCCAGATGGTAGCAGGTTCTGCTTCTGCTGCATTTCCCACCCAGAGGGGTTCCTTGGGGGACTCTCTTCAGATACCAAAGATCAAAGTTAGAATAAGCTGTAGCTGTATCAGGTGAGCTTCCATAAACAAGGGAACACATTCAGACAGAAATTATTATTTCTCTTTTCACTGTGAAGGAATCATATTTGAGATCCTAAGTGAACTCTGGAAAAGTCAGAAAGCCAGTTTATGTTGTTGTTATGTCAGAGCAGCTATTGTCCCTGGATTTAGGGCAAGTAGATGCACTTTATGGAAAAAAAACACCACTCTCAACCCTCACTGCTGTTTGCTCCATGTTTCTTTCTTAAGACCTGGCCATTTTTCAGGCATCCTACAAGATCTAGAAGGT
Source organism: Chaetura pelagica (assembly GCF_000747805.2). Taxonomy (NCBI): domain Eukaryota; kingdom Metazoa; phylum Chordata; class Aves; order Apodiformes; family Apodidae; genus Chaetura; species Chaetura pelagica. The sequence goes on along the minus strand of NW_009952574.1, from coordinate 1,147,069 downwards.
AACAGGCGACTAGGTGGCCATGAAATATCTGGTAAAAATGAAATAATCTAGAAATAAAGACACAATAATCTAGAAATAAAGAGAGGAACAGCTCTATGTATTTTGCATTTATGTTCCTAGGACAACATCTAGTACCAGTGCCCTGCTTCTCACTTTAGAAGGTGGCTTTCACTGTGCAAGAAGCCTTTGTTACCTCTCCTCACCCTGAGGAAATCACTGCTGGTCTTCAGAGATGTTACATTACAGAGACAACCCTCTTTGTATTATATGTCACAAAACCTATCAAAATGTCCAGTACAACCACTGGGAGACCTAGCCCAGTGACACTGAGAAAAACCTGCCTTTTTTTCCTGCCAAAGTGCTAAATATTGTTTGTCTGCTTCAATAGCCAGAGATGTTGCAGGTCAAGACAGAACAAGGAAGAGCCAGAGCTTTGTGAACAGGGACACAGTGTCCAAGCAAAACCACCAAGTCCCATCCAGATGGAGCATCACCATCTTAACCCTGTGCAGGGTGGCTCGGGGCAGGGGTGGTTTGTTCAGGTACAGCACTGGGCTAGAGATGGTCCCACTGTCCCCAGATGAGCCACTTCACACACCATAAGATGGGATGTCTTCACAATATGTTCCCCAGCACCTCCCTCTCCACGTTAGCACAAGTTTGCATCTGCTAGCACCCACCATTCACAGCCATAATACCTGTCACTGAAGGGGCTGCTGGACAATCACTTGTATTGCACAGAACATCAGAGCAGAAGTTCATAGAAAAACATGTAGATTATTAGATTAGATTAGATATTAGGAAAAAAAATCTTTACAGTGAGGGTAGTGGACACTGACACAGGCTGCCCAGAGAAGCTGTGGATGCATCACCCCTAGAAGTGTTCAAGGCCAGGTTGGATGGGGCTTGGAGCAACCTCGTCTAGTGGAAGGTGTCCCTGCCCATGGCTGGGGGGCTTGAACTAGATGATCTTTAAGGTCCCTTCCAACCCCAACCATTCTGGGATTCTGGGATTCTGTAATGTCTCACCCACTTACATTTCATAGGGACTAAAAACCTCATAATTCTTGGCAGAGTCTGAGCAGCACCAACACTGTGCAACTGTATAACAGAGTAGAAGAAAAAGGACCATCAATTCTAGAGGGCTATATTTCATTGCTGCACACCAAGCTTGGAGCAGTGGAAACAATACAAGCTGTGCAGCAGAAATCAGTCACTGTGGGCGCTTCTATTTCAGCAAGTGCTTCAGAGAAATTTATGGCTCATCAGGAACATGACATTATTAATGCACTTTGTACCCAGCCAAGTGCAGATGTGTGCTTGCATAAACCTTTCCTTATCATCATAAAAGTGCTGTGCTGCAGTCTGTCACTGTTCAGTAAACAATTTCATGTCCAAGATCTCAAACATTGTGGCATTGGGTTCTGATGATCTGCACTTTCCTTCCAGGGTGTCAGAGTAAGATGCAACAACAAGGAGATGACCACAGCACCTTTGGGCTGGTGCATTGCCAAGAAGGGGCAAATGTTGATTATTCTTGCATGTTATTTTGCCTATATAGCTAAAAGTCATCCAAAGTCTACAGAAGTCAATGGAAATCCTCCCACTGGCTTCACTGGGCTTTTTATCTGCCCATTAATTATTTGAGTGCATTAGTCAGATTTATGCCTTTAGACAGCCCCTAAAATACCATCCAACTGTGGCCTCTGTTTTGGGGAAGGACAGACAGCTAGAAAATATTCTAATTCACAAGTCTTGCAATTCTGCTTTCTATTTTTGTTAACAGCTTTTCTCGATGATTAAAAATTCAAAGACATTGACTAACAAAATTTCTTGCAAGTACCACCACCTCAGTTTCCTCTCCATTTTGCAAAAAAACATGAGTTGCAGGGGTACAGGTGTATTGCCTGTCCAGCCATTTTTCCTTTTTAAAGTTACATTTGGATTAGTTTTGTTCACACTTCTTCAAGCCCTTGTTTTCCCCACCCCTCATGCTTGGCTGGCCAGCAGGCTGGCTTTTTTCGGATGCAGCAGTGAACATTTTCCACTTAGATGCAGGGAGGGGCTGGAGAAGACATCTGGCCTGGATTCTGGTGATTTTCTTCCTGCAGATGTAAACGCAAAAAGGGAATTGGGAAAAGAAAAGGTAGCCTTTCTCAGGCCACATCCTGCAGCAGCCAGGGACCCACCTGGTCCCTAGAGAGCATTAGAAAATCCTCAGCATTTTGCTAACTCGTGATCTGCCTCGCAGGGCCCCTGAAGAACAGAGAAGAGCCAGAACACAGTTAACTTCAGCTACACCCTAACACTCACAATACCAAATGCCTGCTCCAGGCACAGGCAGAGTAGGCAGCTACTTGGGGCAGCCAGCAGCTTGGGGCAGGTGGTAGAGCCAGGTCCTCCTTCTTCCCACTGCTAGAGCTTGAACTGACAGGAGGGGAGGCAGATGGAGGCACAATGCACCTCTGCTCACTGCTCATGTGCTCATCACTCCAGGAGACGTGGGCAGGGGGAGCAGGGTCAGGCCAGAAGTGCAGGAGGGGTAGTCTGGGAGGACCAGTGCAGAAGAGCCCCTGGTATGCTAACTCCATCTAACTAAATCCACATTGAATTTGCTCCATCACCACCAGTAAGCTGTATTTTCCTTGCCAGAAACAACAGAGACAAAGTAATTTGTTTTTGCCATCTCCAGAATGAGGGACAAACTCAGCTGTTAAGGAGCTTGGATCTCTCTTTCCACTTTTCTTCATGGACAAAGGTCCTGTGCTGCATATATGCTCTGGGAGCCTTTTATGGATAATTTCAGAGAATCAATCTGGAGAAGGTTAGAGCTCCATTAGAAATATTTCCATCCCTGGAAGTTTATTCAGCTGCAACTCTGAAAGTTATATAAGAAAACTAGATAAAATTAGATTTTGGATTAAAATAGCACTAAAATCTTCACCTTACTATAGCATTTTGAGACCACTTTGGGGGCTTTTCTGCTTCTTCACTTACTGGCACAGGAAAGCAGCCTCTGCTTTAAGCTGGTCTGTGGCTGCATGCCATGGCATTGGCACTGCCAAGGAACAAAGTCACCTAGGATGGTAACACTCTGGTTTCACATCCATTTGTGGCAAGGTGGGTGGCTGTGCTCCCCAGGCAGCACCCTCACTGCTTTACTACAGAGCAACACCAAGGCAGAAACCTGACAGTGAGTCAGCACTGAGCTGTCAAATCAAGGCAAAATCTCCAGGAAGGAAAATGTTCTCTCTACATATTTTTTGTACCACTCAGTGCATTACATAAACTCCCCATGGGCAGAACCATAGTGAGGGCTTGGAAGGATGTATTTATTACAGTGGTAATTCTAGCATGTAAACTTTCTGACAGCTGCTGTGGACAAATACGCCATAAAAATCAAAGCCAATTCAAAGCTAAGATTCAGACGTGGGAGACTACATGAGCATGTGGGTTCTGGGCCATGTTGTGCCTTGTTTAGCACCCCTTCTTCACACTCCAGTCAAGCTGAAGTCACTTGGCTTCATCTTCCAGTCTTGGCTGCATAAAGTCAGAGCTCTGTGCCCCATTATCCAAACAATAACCTGCCATGGTCTAAAACACGACTGGCCCATGACATGCAGCTCATAGGAACAAACAATTTGAGCATCCTCAGCTGCTCCAGTTCACACCTTCCCTCCTGCTGCTACAAGCATGAAGATCTTCTGGCAGAGGCACAGTCCAATAGCTGAGGACAGTAAAAGCTCAGATCATTGCCAGGACTTGTCTGTCAGGGCCTTTGGGTGTCTGCACAAAGCGCCTATTCACGTCAGCTGGAAATAAAAGCAGCCTGCGCTGCACAGGTCCTGGTCTTGCTACCATTCACTCCTGGAATCACAGAAAAATGTAGGTTGGGAGAGACCCCTGGAGGTGACCCAAGCCAGCCTTCTGCTGGAAGCTAAGACAACCTGAAATTATTTCAGATGAGCTCATGATGACACACTGTTCCAAACATGAATCAGGCCTCACACGAGGCCAGGGGGAAGACCCTACAACTGCCATAGGGGTTCCTGTTGAGAAGTCTCAGGCTTCCTCTACAAATTGCCCCAGTGATGCCCAAAGTACAGATGGCAGCAGAACTGGGTCTGTTCAAAGCTTTTTGAGGAAACCAGGGATATCTGTCAGTGACCAAACCTGCCCACAGCGTGAGGTGGTGAAAGGCATTAAAAGAAACACTGGCCCAGGTTGCCCAGAGAGGTGGTAGAAAGCCCTATGCCTGGAAACATTCAAGGTCAGGTTGGACAGGGCTCTGAGCATCCTAATCTAGTTGAAGATGTCCCTGCTCATTGCAGGAGGTTGGACTAGGTGACCTTTAACATCCCCTTCCAAGGCAAACCATTCTATGTTTCTATGTTCTGTAAGAACCTTCGTGATTCCAGAGTGCAGCACCTGCTGCAGTTACACATGACTGACGCTCTTAGCGAGGTTACATCAGACCACAGTTGTTTACTCAGAGGGAATTCACATTATTCCTCCCTCAAAATAGCTGAAAGCTTGGTACTTCTTCAGCCTGCAGAGTTGTTCTCAAAGCAATCATCTGTCCACAACTGTGCACCATATCCTTCCTGATCCATGAAAGCAAAATGTTCACTGTTTCTACTTCCAGGGGGACCTAACTCTCCAAAGGCATCCACTGAGGAGAATGGATGAGCTCTGAAGTGGCAAGTTTTCCTCAGCATCAGCTAACACATTAATTGCTGCCTGTGCAATTACACAGGCTGTGTCTACACAGCAGGACCACAGAACCACCTCTTGCAGGAGGATGCAAACTTGCTTGTTCATACTGCTCCAGTTCAGGCTCCAACCAACCATTTCAGGCAAAGGGACAGTGAGTTTCAGGACATGTGCTGAAACTCCTACCTGCCTATGCTAGATCTGTCCAGTTCCAAAGAAGAATTTAGGTCTCTCCCAGAGACCATTTGAGTCTCACCCTTCCATCACTTCCAAGTGTACCATAGCTGAGCTGCCTTTCATGGCTGTCTGAGCAGTTTCTCTACAAAACTATGCAATGTGCACAGTAGGCAAATCTGAACTGGGGAATAAGCCACAGCCCAGATTCACCTACACATGCCCTACAAGCCAAACCTAAATTCAAGGTCTGCACTTATACCCTGGAAAACACCCAGGCCCACAGAGAAGTGTGGAATAGCAGTGACTCCATTGCCCACAAGATCCCAAGACCAGTTGTGGTTGATAAAGCAGATATTCTTTCTGGGCATGCATTCAGGGAAGAAATATCCTAAGGAGTGATTTCAGGAACTCAGCCTGGCACAGACAATTCCCACTGAGTGTTTTGAGGGTCTGTGTTGTCTGCAGGAGTAAAGAAGGAGTCATAAACAGAAGTTGTGAGTATTTTGTTAAGCAACAGGAGGTGTGTACCATACATCCACCAAGGTGAATGATCTAACCCACTGCTTTCATTCAAGCCCTTCTTTCATTAACAGCAAAGAAGTCAAGGTTATCATGATAGCTATGCCAGTATTTAAGCTAATTGGTTCTCTGGAGAGAACCATAAAAATGTTGGTTTCAGGACCTGCCAGGACAAATCCACTGCAGTTGATCAACTTTATTATCTTTGACAGAAAATGCCACTTTTATCTGTAATCTTCTGTTACACTATGTCTCAACAACTTATGAAGGAAGAGAGAATTTGTATAAGATCTCTTACTTTTCTGAGCTGCCTGGCCAGTTTTCAGTACTTTTGCTGAGTCAGTTGAAAGAAAAATATACACAGCAGCAAAGGATCCATCAGAAGAATGGGGAGGAAATTGCATCCTGGAGGTAAGAAGGCTTTGAGTGATGTTGTCTTCACAGTCTCCTGTGAAGCCAGGAAATCCATCACCCCTTCCAAGCACACATTTTACCCACCTAAGCTATCAGACCAAATTATAGTTGCTATCAGTTTTGTTCTCTTCTTCTCTTGATCTGGTTTTTCCCACAATCCCTGTCAGGTCTCCCTGCCATCTTTGCCTCCACTTGCATTCCCAGTTTTTGAGACGTGGCCTGTTTTATCTTTACAAAGCAGATTAGCAGGATCAAATAACAATACTAAAAATTTTTAAAACTCACTAAGACAGCTGAATTATCTCCTCTGTTAGATTTCAAAATTCTCTGCCATTTAAAGAACAAAGGTCCTTGCTGAAATGTTCGCAGTGATAGGACTTCTGGGACTTACTTTATTTCAGAAGCTTTTGGAGGAACTGGATTTATCTGTGGTTAAGGGCAAGATAAGCACAGCAGGTGTATTCCCTGTCTCCAGCATCCTGGATCCTCTCCAAGCTGATTTCCATCCTCCCTATCCCAACAAAACAGTGCTCACAAGGGTCACTGATGATGTTTTCTTGGCCAGGTCTCTCTTCTCTTCCACTTTGGCCTCTGTGTTTATGACACCCTTACATCTTGTCTCAGCTTTCATGATCCTGTCCTCCAACATTTCTCTCCTGAGAATGCTTTCCATATTGAGCAACCTAAAGGGCCTTGCCACTGGTCATCTGATTCAAATCAAATCAAAGGGGGGCTGGCAGGAATGTGGGGGGTGTTAGTTTCAAATTAACTAATTTTTAAAATTCACCATTTAAAACCAAACTGTCCTAGGACCTTCTAGCAAAGTATTCTGGATTATCACACTGAAGACAACAGAGTGATCCACAGGCCATTGTTCTACATATGGTTAAGCTGAGGTAGATAAGACAGCAGCACTGGAGGTACAGTTCAGATCTTTGTGTTTATTGTTCTTTGTCCAACTCCAGGGAGCCACCAGATTGAGCCAGACTATTGATCAGAGGGAAAGTCCTTCTGAAGGTGAGCTTACACAATCTGTTTTTATGCAGAAAGGCAGGTTTTCCACTCAGTGCTGGTGTCAGAGCCCCATCTTTATCAGATGAGATAGCTCAAAGGAAAGTCTAGCAGACAGCAGCCACAAAGATAAACTTAAGAGGACTCCCAACTACCCCTAAAACTGCAAGGTAAGGTTGAGAAAGATGTAGATCATAGAGGAATGACATGCAAAGAGCACAGATTCACTTGTGGCAAGACCTGAAGAACAGCAGTTTCTAATCAGGACCTCTGATTAGAAAATGTTACACACCCAGCCAAGCGACATGTTGATGAATATAGAATAAGAGAACAACCCAGGTTGGAAAGGAGCTTGAAAGACCATCTGGTCTAAACTTTTGTGGGAGATGGAGCCTAGAAGTGATTATCTAGCACCCAGTCCAATCGCATCTTAAAACCCCCCAGTGATGGGGACTCTACCACATCCCTGGGTAGGTTTGATTGATTGTTCTCACTGTAAAAAATGCCTTTCTTCCATCAAGATGATGGGATCACCTTGCCAACAAGGAAGGCCTTTTCAAACCCCTCTGATTTATTCCTGACTCTCTAAACAATGTGAAGTGTTTTCTCTTTTTTTCTGCTGCTTTTTCCTCCTGTCCATTTCAAGATTGTGGAGCAAGATATACCCAGGTGCAGATTTCAAAAGCAATATTAAGGTCAGGTCTGGTCACAGTCAGCTCTAATTGCCAGTTGTAGGGGGATGCAGTCTTTTCCTTAGTCACAAAGCACAGCACTTGAAATATCCTGTAGGATGAAAACAATGCCTATTATAGCATTTCTCTCCTGATTTTTGGGAACAGGGCCAGACAAGCACCACAATTAGTCATTCATTCCAAATGCAGTCCCCATTCTTAGTTCCAATCTCTTGCCTGCCCTTATGCTAAGAATGAGGCTATGATCTCCACCTCAGAGAGGGTCTTTGCCTCAGAGCCACACACTATCCATCAGTCTGCTCCCAGTAATGAGAAAAGATGCTTTCCTTCCTTCCACCTTCTATTTGGACCTTTGCCTTCCCAGTGGGATCATTTTACTGGGTAAAGGAGAAATAGGCAGAAAAAAACATGTCAATATGTGCATTGAAGAAGAACTAAAACCAAAATACAATATCTGAAAGCACATGGGAATTTGTTGGAAACTAGAGGAGAGAAGAGAAGCAGCTACCATGTCTTCTACTGCTGCACGTGGAGTTCATTTTGAAAAGCTCCTGCTCCCTGTACTGTCTCCCTCCCCCTGCTCACCTGCTCTCCTGGGGAGGGGAAAGTAGCAAAGGCATCATTGCAAAATTAATCACCCTTGAAAAGGGTAGAAACCCAAGATTCCAAAATCACTGCAAGAGGCAGAAGCATCTTTGGGGGAAAGTTCAAACAGCTTCTTTTGCTGATGACTACTGGAAATAGTATGGTAATCATTAGCTTCTCTCTCTCCAGCTCAGGGTAGTCCATTTAATTTACACATGATGAACAACAGACATGCACATAGGTCCAATAGCAATACTAAGGTTGCCTTTCTTGCCAAGAATTATGCCACTAAAAAGCACATGTGCAAACACACGAGAGTCTGGGAAGGGTTAATGGGCTGCTGGGGGCTCATGCTGCTTGGAGGGGCAGCAGCTCAGCTGGAGAACATGCTTCACTCTCACCCTGTGACTAGCCATGGGTATGGGAGGATGCCTTGTCTGAGAGGGTGGACAACCCCCTCATCTTCATCTTCAGCTCCACTCACTAAGGTTTTGGTGAAAGCCTCCTGGAATGCATCTGAAATGAGAGCATCAGTCCTGGTGTGGAGGAGCAAAGATCCACGAATCCTGCCTGATTGTTTTGGTAAATCCTGAAGCCTCACAAGAATGCTCAGCTTAGGCCTCAGACCATTGCCCATTCCTGAAAAACTGGGTCATTTTTTACTACTATGATGGATAATCTGTGGTGACAACCAGTACCACCTTTGCTTACCTCAAAGAGGGTGGATTTCCACAATGACAGCTCCCTTTCTACAGGGACCACCAAATACTTGGGACAGCCATCAGAGTTTTCAAGAAAACCCTGACTGCCAGAAACCAGCTCTGTACTCTGCTTTAGAATTAAAAAGAAACATTTCATCCAGCCAGAGAGTCTCCTGTTCTCTGCCATCAGACAGATCACTACAAAAACAGGAGCTGTTGTCTGACCTGAAGTCTTTTCCACATCTTCCCAGTGCCATGTGCTTGTTCTCCACATAAACAGTCCATACCACTCAATTCCTGGTGTCGTGCTGACCTGGAGCAATGAGCTCTGTAGCATAAAAGTAATTTGATGTTAACCAGAAGCCACTGCATAGTGTAGGAGGATATTTTCCACTCTGTCTTTGGCATTGTCTGCTTAGTGACCTTGAACAGGTAGTGCTATCTTTCTCTGTTTCTTTGTTAAACAGAGATACTGGTACTGACCACTCTTGTAAAGTACTTGGACATCTACTGAAGATAAAAAGGCAGGTGTTGACATTACTGAGCAGCAAGTATTTATTGTCATCTGCTTTAAATCTCTCCCTCCTTCATTTTTGTTGAATAACTCCTTTGTTCCTATGTTATGAAACACTGTAAGTAGACCCACAACTGCTCACAGAAGTGAAAACGGATGGACAGAGAGTGATGGAGAGCCCCTCCTGCAGAGCAGGACTTCCAGGGGTGAAACTCTGGCTCCACTGACCTCAATGGGAAGGCTGCCAACGGGGTGACTACTATACTGCTGATTCACAGTAAATGATAGTAAGAAAAGCATTTCATAAAATTTTCTAATCTGCTGCTTCAGGGTTTAGTCATCCCAAAAGTCAATACGAATAAGGATTACTCTTCCCTTTCAACAAATGGACCCCTCATGTAAAACTCTGCCCAGTTAACAATTCCTTCGCTGTATGGGCTGGGTTTTTTGTTTGTTTTATTGGTGAAGTTACCACCATCTGTGGCCAAACAACACACTCAAGCCCAGTAACCTTTCAGAAAAATGACAGATGATGTCTGCTGCTCATTTCATGTGCTTTTTGCCCAGTGCATTCTCTGAGGAAAGGAAGAAGGTGCCAAAACTGAAATAAGAAAGATAACATTGGTAAATGTCAGAGCTCCCTGGTGAGTACAGAGGTCTCAAAGACTTGAGGATGCTGAACAGATGACTCACTGGGAAGGGTTGCTACACGTCCTGCTTTTGACAGATGGGACACTAACTTATTTTCTCTAGGATCCTACATTTTTATGGTATTATAGTAACATCTAGAGGCCTTAATGGTGAAAAAGATGGCTTTGGGGACTGTGTGAGCTAGAAACCATCACATAGGATGTGGGAATTGGATTTAATGTAAAATTTTGAGGCCAAATCTTGGTATGATTATTTTGGAGCTGCTTGCAGTTTGCAGGTGCAGAAGGGCATCTTCCTTACTGAAAAGACAGATTCTGTCACAGCTACACATATATACCAGTTCTTCATAGAAATATTAGATATATACATTGAGATGGACAGATTTCAGAATGATTTCTGTTCAGCTCAGTCCAAAAGCAAAACCTTTTAGTGTTTCTGGCGTTGAAAAGAAGGTCGCATTAAAAACTAAACATCATTTCCAAGTGAATAGGCAATGCACTCTGAATTTCAAATGTTGAAATCACAGGCTGACTGTCCCATATTTCCCTCTGCATTTTCAGCCAAAGCTGCTGAAATGCTAAAAGTACATGAAAAGCCCTAAATCCCACACTATTTTTAATTGACTTCACTATTCAACAAATAAATAAAGCCACACAGATCTAATGTAATGATGCTTGTGATGACATTTTCCACATCCTGCTCCAGATCTCCATGTCATTTGTCCCACCACAAGCTAGTGTAACATACCCTACAGCTGGATGAAGAGTTTGGAGTCTGCTACTGTCTGTGAACTAAAACAGACCTGGAGTGAAATCCTGACCTCAGACAATAGCAGCTCTGCCACCAGCATAAGTGGGACCAGTTTATTAGTCCAGGATTTCTAACTCAGGCATTAGAGGCTTGTATTTTTGACAGGTTTAATCCAGAAGCCCTGAGCTCACTACCAATCATCTGTGGATGTGATTACATGGGTAGACAGGACAAAGCTGGAGTACTCAGAGTATTTCTGCTCCACTTCTGCTTCCCAATTTGAAGCTGTCACTCAACCAGTTCTGTCCAGCCAACTAATTGTTCTTCTGGGGACAAAGTCCTGTGGCCAACACGTCCCCATGGTCTCCCATTTAACACTCTGCTGAAGGAATACAAATTAGTCTGCTTCCCCCCTCCCCTTCTTATCCAGTTGAAATAATAAATATTTTACTCATGATTTATTGGATTTCAGTTTGTTGAAAAGATCCTCCAAACAAATGAAGTTTTAATGGCAACAAACGCCAGCCGCAGCGCATTAGAAAATATAAACAGCAGCGGAGCCCGTTAAACAAACCCCACTTTGGATGCAGCTGACATGGTGCTCAGCAATCTTCACCTCCTGAGGCCAGGGCCCTCGAGAGAGGGTCACAGCAAGTCCCTCACTGGAAAAAAAGAAATCTGGAAGTATTATGGATTTGAGTCTTTTGAATGCTGAGAGCTGCAAGAAAGACTTTTGAAGTGGTCAGTCCAGGCTTTGGGCTAGTCCAGACCACAGGCAAGACTTTGATGAAGGGATTTGTTTCAAAAGAGGAAGAGGAGAGGCAGCCTCCACCCTCTGGTTCCTTGCAGCTGCCTTCTCCACTGCACACCACTTTCTGCCAGCCCAGTCCAGCCCTTCAGCTCCCCACCTCTGTCCTGTGTTATCCTCCCACCAAACAGGCTCAGAACTGAGCTCCAGCAATGCTCGGGGCACCTGCACAGCACCTGAGCTGGAGGCACCCAGCACTCCCTCATACATGAGCAAGTGGCCCTGAATGACCCTTCTTGCAAGAAGGGTTCATATGCACATCTCTGGAGCCTCAGGGAAGTCACATAGCTCATTTTGCTGTGCTCTGGAAGATGGATGTGCTACCTGTGCTACCTATGCACAGGCCACAGGAGCCAGTGCACAGCTGGGTGCCACAGAGCACTTGGCACTCACTCCAGGAAGCAGCCAGGGCACCCACAGCCCACGTCTGTCTCCTTCACACATCTGTCTTTGCACGGGCAGAAGGACACGAGTTAGTTCCGTCTGCCTGGCTTTTCTCAGTACATCCCTGGCTACTCCACTGCCCTCCCATCAGATCTGCCAGCACAACTGATTGTGCAATCACTCCCAAAGCCAGTGCTGTCAAAATGACCAGACCTCTCAACTGCTGCTGGTAGAATGATTTTTTCTGACTCATTTTGACAGATTCTAGACCACAACAAAGACTCATTCTCAGGAGATTTTGATGGTTCAGCACCAACCAGTAGCACACTGTAGCCCACCAGGCAAAGGACCCCTCTGTCCTCAGCAAGCTGACAAAGAGGTGAGTACCTGCAGCACACCCAGACAGATTCACTGTGAAGGAGCTCAGGTTGGCTCAATTTTGCAAAGATGTGACACAGTGGAAAATTTCAGGAAAGCCCTTCAAGCCATGGAAGCTTAACTAGGCCATGTAAGAGACTGGAGGCTCCTGTTTGAGAGATAAAACACACAATTCCTCCTCAGCAATCACATCAAAGTCTAAGCAGAAGGGGACTAAGAAGAGCTATTTAACAGCACCACTCTCTTTTGTCCAGCCCAGTTCCAAAGATGTTTTCTGCTGCACAAATCCTAGGAGCTCACCTCTCTGTAGCTTTTCTTAACTAGAGGTGCCACATAAGCCACTCTTGGTGAGCACACAGCCTGGACTGCCACCTTTAATTCAAACAGGGGAAGCATGGACAAGTGATGTGTTCCAGAGACTGGAAATCAGGATGTTTTGATTTGAGATAAAGTACAAAACATGTGTGAGTGACCAAAGACACCCTGCCTGAGCCTTTCAGGAAATAAGTGATTCAAGACATTTTACCATAAGAGCAAGAGTTTACTGTCAATAAACTATTGTTTACTGTCTACACAATAGCCATGGCTACTACTTGATTCAAACATTCATATTTTGTCTACTTAATCCATTCCAAATCACTGAAAACTATTTCATCAGTCATGGATGCTTGAGAAAGGGCCCTGTCTCTATGGACTCCAAACCTTGAAACTCCAGCATGTCCAGGGTTCCTGCGTGCACTTCCAACTCTGTATGTACACGGACCTGAGCAGACACCTCTTCCCTGCTTCCTTCCCAGTTCTGAGGGCAGCCAGCAGGTTTCACACAGCACTTTGCTGAGGCCATGACATGAAGCCTACCTTGCAGGAGCATGGCTCCTGCCAGTACACCTCATGCAGCCTTGACATTTGAGCTCATCTTTGGAGACCTCATGGAGTACCCAAATGGTTCAGGCAGATGCCAAGTACTTGGAAAAGACTGAGTTTTATTTAAAAAACAAATCCCCTCTTCCCCCCCTCCAAAAAAGAACAAGAAACCCAAAACAAACAAATAAAAAACAGCCATAAGGCTCACAAAAATCTAGAGTAAAAGACTAGTTCTATTCCAGCCTGTGGGCTCACCATAAAAAGACTGACTGTGCTGAAAAAGTCATAATCCAGTTGATTGTAAACCACATACCAAATACTCACAATCAGACTTATTTAATGACTTAGAAAATCACTAAGTCATCACTACAAGCACCATGCTGTGCTCTGTACTGAAAGACACCATCATTAAACTGCAGCAGACCATAACTGTTCCAGGAACCAACAACGTCAGGAACACAAAGTGGCCAATGTGGATTTGCAAGAGATCATGCAACAATTGTTGCAGGGTAAACACCATTTGATTGTTTGAATCCTGAATGTCGTTTTTAACTGGAGATCAGGACAAGCTTTGAGTTAAAGAGAAGGCAGCAAGCAAAGAAGATGAGGTAGGTAAATGAGCTTAATAGAAATAATCTCTGATAATAGCAGAGAAGGAAAATGAATCTAGATACGTTCACCGAGGAGGATGTAGACATAACTAGAAACAACTCCAGGCTCTGCAGTGAACAAGCCCACACTGGTAAAGAACCTAATGCAAAGCTTATTGAAATCAGGGTCTTTCCACTATATTTGTCACTTGTGACTGCATGACAAGCAAAACTTTTCCCATTGTAGACTGTCTGCCACAAAATCTTTTCTGTTTCTCTACGCATTTTTCCACTGCTCCTAATCAAGCCATTTTCTTACTTTATGTTAATATTTTAAAAAAAATCAAACAACCCAACAAAAAAGGGAAAAAAAAAAAGAAGGAAAAAAGAAGGAAAGAGAAACCCTTCATAAATACACAATCAAGCCTGAGGTAATTTTCCTAAAATAATTTTTAAAGTAAACTGCTCTGTACAAACTTCAGTCACTTCAAAATGTTCTTTGAAACTGAAGACTGTGGAAAAGTTAAAGAAGTGATTGCTGATAAATAGTTCCATATGATTTATTGAATATAATATCCTTCTCCCTACAACAGAATGCTTTTTCAGATCTTAGGGCATGGACTTTTTGCCTGCTAAGAGAAGGTTTAATAAGATATTTGTATGCTAAAGAACTTCCTCCAATTCCAGAACACCCTATACCTATTCAGCATCAGCATTATTCTCTTAAATAGAAATACCCTTTAGAATAAAAATGAACTAAATTGGTGGAGTTGTGCAAAATTGACTTCTATAAAATACTTGAGATGTTCCTTTTTGCTGTCAGAGCAGGAACGATGCCCATTTTCAGTTAGCTTGTGGCAATAACCAAAGGTTTATCAGATGTTCTAAATTCCACAGAAAATTTTCCCTGGGGTCTGAAGGAAAATGGAAGTTGTCACTGCCTCACAGCAGCATCAAATATATACGGTGGCAATAGAACAGCAGAGGGAGAACTTTTAATGGTAGGATTATGGAGTGCAGTAACTTGACAGTGGCTCTGAGAAACCAGACCACCTCCCCTTTTGCAAAAGAGGTCATGTAAAGCATTTCAGTATATTGCACTGGGCCTGAGAAATATGTTATCAGGAAAGACTCAGTGTGTAGGACAAACCCAGAACTAGACACCTTTTTAGCTTTCCTGCACAGCTCTCTTACACCAGCTGCCCCACAAAGCACTCGGAAAGCCACTCCGGGTAAGTTGATGCAGACTCTGGTTTAACACATGCAGATACTTCACACTGGCTATACAGGAGTGGTGCTTTTTGAAAATGTATTGAGATAAACCAGCCAGAAAGTGTCCAGGGCTAGACAGACACAGGCACATCCATATTCAAAAGCCTCAGGTGTTACCCTCCCCTCTCTTCTGCTGGAGCAGACTTTGTGCATACAAAATTGTCTTCAAGACAACTGAGCTGCAGCAGGAACCCAAACTTTGTGCCTGGCTTTTTATGACTCAAGTGAGGAACAGGCTCATCATCCCCCTATATTGGAGCATAAGGACTCCAAACTGGCTTTACCTAGGACATGTGTAAACCAGCATAGGCCTGATGCCTATTCTGCAGACACACAGCAGCTTCAGGCCAGAAGCCACATACTCTGGTAGGGTGAAATCATGTGTGTGCTTATCCTCAATTTTACACAGCATGGATCTGGCCACGATCCTCAACCCTACTCAGGCAGAATGCAGGCAGGAATAGGCAGGTCTAACTGTACCAATTTGTCAGATGTGAACTCAGATGCCTTCAGAGTGCTTGGAAGGGTGTAAATGGTGCTCCTTTCCAAAACCCATAGCAAGGAAATGGCTGGGCTGAGCTCTCTGAGCTCTAAACAGGAAACAGGTTCTTCACTTTCAAGTGGCTCAATGAAATCTATCATCTGGGAGTGGCAGTAATGCCTCTTTTTGCATGCCAGAAGTTCAGGTGAGAACACATGAAAGCCTCAATGCCAAATACTGACAGAGTAGAAGAAGGCAACTGAGCTCCAGGTCCCCCTTGATCAGCAGGGCTGACATCCAACCACTCTTGCTAAAGGTATGAAATACTGGGCCTTGAGGAGAGTCTAGAAGAAGAAGTGAGAGGACCAGGGAAAATACTGGAGATGTTCACCCTAAAAACTCCAGAACTATGACCATCGTGAAAACCCTTTCTATAAGAAGAAAAGATAAAGATGCATTTGGATGGGGAACAGAACCATTTTGTTCCATTGCACCACACATCTCTGCAGGGGCACATAAATGTCCCCAGAAGTCCCAGCAGCCTCAGTACTTTTCTACCAACAGTTCCTTCAGCTGAAAATGAAGCTGAGGAGGAGATGGACAGTATTGATCATAGAGGTGATCAGAAGCCAGCTGAGTATGAGCATGTGGGACTCACTGACAAGTTTTGTGTTCTTCTGTTTGTTGTAGGAAAGAAAGGTTGTGTGTGGGTGGGCTGAGAGCCCTCCACTCACACAATGTGGAAACAATAAATCATGGGTTGCCCTGAAGAGCCACCTGTGATTTTCAAATGTGAAAAGCCCTCTTTCTCCTCTGGAAAAACCTCCACTTTTGCCCTCCTCTCACAATTTCAATTCAGCACAGGTTTCCTGGGAAGGGTCTCACAACCCATAAAACTCTCTCTGTCCCAGCAGGTCTCTGGGACAACTAGCTGAAGCACTCAAATCTGGTCTTCTTTGGATGATGTGGCCTTAGTCCCAACTCTGCATACACAACTACACCACTAGATCCTGCTTTGGCTAGCACAAATGCCCACCACGACTCAGTACATGCAAGGAATGTCACATCTTTCAGCACACTGGTTCTGCTTCACTGACTGCAACAGGTTTCCTTGCAGGCAACCCTTGTTTCACTCCTCCTTTGCACTTTTAACCTGTCTCTGCTTTTCACGTATCTCTTTCCTCCCAAGATTTCCCAGCAGGGACTCCTAAAAGTCCTTATAGCCCAGCATTCAGCATGGGGCAGGGAGATGGTGGAGCTCATTGATCCCATCATGGCCAAACACACTTCAGACACTGGTTTCTGTAATTCCTCAGCCATTCCCCCATCCTCTGGAAAGGGGTCACCATGTTGATTTATAAACTTAGGAACCAAATGCCTCTCACAGACCTGGTGGGTAAGCAGGTCAGCCTCCCCTGTAGCCACAGCTACATATGGCAAGCAGAGCTTCACAAAGGCTTTTGTCCGCATTTCCCATCAGTCAGACTGCATGAAGACAAATTACTAAATCCCAACTATGGCCAAGGTTACCTTATCAGTGACCCCCAGCCTCTGGCCTTGCTTCAGTAGGCCCTAGAGATCTCAGACTGTCCATTCCCAGCCACACACAGACACTCTCCCCTGCCAGGCTTTCTGGCCCTGTAAACATTTCAGCCTTTTTTGCCTGGGAAACGGGGGCTGTGGAGCATGGAATGAGCTGCATTAGTCTCAGGGGTATCCCCAGTGTCAGCAGAGGGAGGTGATTAACCTCACATGACACATTTTCCACTTGATGTTGGAGACTTTTTTAAGCCTACCTGCCATGCTGGTCCCAGTGCCCAAGAAGGCGAATGGCATCGTGCTGACTCCAGCACCAAGACTCATCTGGTCCACCCAACATGGACAGACACAGCATTGCTGCCAGGGACAGGTGACATCCCTGCAGTGCATTTTCACCAGGATTAACAACGTCTGCTTGTCTTTCCTTCCTGCCTGTATCTGCTGAAGTCTGCTGTTGGTTACTGCTAGCAGATACAACTGGCCTCTCTGTTATCTTTCTGAATGTGAAATGTGTGCTGCTATGTTCGCAATTATGAGACTTTAAATGAAATCCTAATTGCAAGCAAAAAGTATTTTAGTCATATTTACACCACCTAGAATGAGCAACGAGAATTCGTTGTGTCAGATGTCAGAGGTTTTGTTCTTGCTCTTGTTACACTTTTGACTAGTTCTTGAGCATAATAACTGAAGCCATTTCTAGGACAAAATGGCAACATATTCTCTCTTTTGTTCTATTTTTTTGCAATAAAAATAAAAAATTAACAAGCTAAGCTTGTTGTCTCAGCTACATAAGAGTTAATTTCAGAGTAACAGTGGGACCCATGCTCTTCTCAAAGGGATATTTATTTGGTTTTAAAGAACTCGTTCTTCATGCAAAGAAAATGAAGGTTGGAACCAGAAGAGAAACATCTGCCTCCTCCAAAGTTATGAGAAACTGTGTTGCACATTCCTAACCTTTCTCCTGTCCTTTTGGCTGAAAATCAATTACTTTTCTTTTAAGGTAACATATACATCTAAGCAACTGGGCAACTAGCATGTAAAAATCACTCTTCAGAGCTAAACACAAATAGATTAACTACAAAGAAGGGGCATAATATATTTTCACTTCTGGGAAGAAATATTTTCAGTTACTGGAAAGACTTCTTTCTAGATGAAAGACCTGATCCTTTCTGGTCTTAAGGATCTGAGGAAAGTACAGGATGACTGCAGCAGACATCAAATTGCTTTGGGTTTTGGAGCAAATGTTAAAAGAAAAATTTGTCCTCCACCAACTCCTCTATGTCAAAATACTTAGCAAAATGTTGGTTCCTTTGAGACTGGCATTTACCTTAGCCAAAAAAGTAAACCCAAATATTTCATTTTTACCCATTTCTGCTGGGGGAGGTGTGGACATGTCACCCACAGCCCCAGTAACAAAGGCCTGAGCCTTCTTCTGGGTCATTTGGGCTGAAATGTCCAGTTATAAATGATAGGAAATATGGAGGGAACTGAGCACAAGCTGATATATGGTTTACTAAAGTCTATGGCCCTGGCCAATTTAGGAAGTGGAAAAAACTGTCAAGAAATTCTAGCCTACATAAAATGTATCACCAACATGTTTTTCTGCTTTGAACAATGCAAACTGAATGGTTTTTTTCATTTAATCAATCTGCTTTTCCATTTTTTTTCAGCTGCCTTTGCTACTTATTTACAGACAGTTGCTGAACAGAACTATAAAAAATAGGAGACTAATGCACTTAAAGTCACCAAATAATGCTTTTGAGAACAGGTAGCTTTACAGAGTCCAGAAGGAAATAGCTGAAAGCTAAAATGTTTGGTTTATTCTGCAGGAGTGGGGCATAATGAAAACAGATGGAAACAATTTGGATGGCAAGCTTCTTTTATACATCTCAACATCTCCCTAACCTCAGCGTTCACCTTGAGTACAAATTGCCCCAACTTGCAGTCCAGGATTAAGAAACTATTGCTTATTTAAATACAGATTTGCTGGGGATATCCACAGGAAATTTGAGGAGCTACTTGCTGAATGCAGACCATTGTTAGCATTACAGTAGCACTTAGAAGTCTCCAGCAAATCAAGCACAGTGTGCATGGTATTGCACAGATTTTGGAGGTACCCTCCTTAGCTCAAATTGCTTTAATTTTCCACTATTACTACATCACCTAAGTGCTTAGAAGTTCCTGTTGAGTTGAAAAGCTCCTTCTTACCCTGAAGCTGTCCCAGCGCCATACAGGTAATAGAAAAGAAAGAAAAGGCTGGGGTTCTCCTCAGCTCCAGATGGGCAGCTGTGGACAACAGAGGTGAACATAACTGGCTCAAGGTGACAGAGGGAATATCTGGCAGAGCCAAGAGTAAATCCACGTCTCTGGCACCAAAGCTTGTGTCACAACCAAACCCAGTTTTTCTCTCTGATCTTGCTTTTCTCTTGCTCACATAAATATTTGCATGGCTAGAACGAAACCACATTGCATTTTTTCCCCTTAGGAAAAACAACAAGTACTTAAAATATTTCTGTAGTTTCCCCCGATTTTAAGGAGTTGGGGGGGGGGGAATATATTTTTATTTTTCTTGGCAAAGAAGAAAAGAAGGAGCAGGACCAGGTGGAGTCAGACTCCCTGAAAGCCCTTCATTCTTCAGCTCTGCCTGCCCTGGCAGCACTGCAGGACAGCACAGCCCCAGCAGCCTGAGGGCCCGGCTCAGGTGAGGGGAGCAGGTCAGCAGCCCTGTGAAGGTTCTTGGAAATGAGTCACCCAAACATTCTTATGGGAAAGTGGTGTAATCCATGCTGGATGACCTATGCCACCAGTAGTTCACTTAAAACTGACCCAGGTCTGATTACAAGCACAGGCTGAATGTCCTAAGTGAGATCATGATGGAGAATGAATGTGACTAACCCAGGCCTCTCTGTCCTTCCCAGCAGTAATCAGAATTATTCACTCCCTTTAAAAAACATCCACGGTCATGTCAGGCTCTGCCAGAGGAATTTCACCTGCTCATGCCAGCACTGTGTTCAGCTCCAATAAAACACCACAACATGCTCCCACCCACACAAAACAGCCCAAGGTGGAAAACTTTCCCACTTTGCTCCAGACCCCTCTTCAGAGCTGATGGCTGGGTGATTTTGGAGGTATAACCAAGCCCCTCCCCAGTGAGACACAAGAGCAGCTTCATGCCTGCTTGCCTGCCAGGGTGCAAAAGGAGGAGGGGGAAGGTCTGTATGTCTTCAATATGTTTGCCCATTTCGAGTCTTTATTCCTAACACATGTTTCTTCTTTTATGCAAAACATGTCTCTTCTGTTTTCTGTCCCCTTGATTTCGTGTTAAAATGCAGTATTTTTATGTCATGAGGAGATAAAGAGATGAGGAGGGGAGTGAAAAGTGGTACAAAAAGCAATTAAGTCTGGTGGCTGGATATTGTAATGCACTAAGAAACAACCAAAACCATTCCCTTTGAAAAAAAAGGGGCCACCTCTGCTGCTGATATGCACAGGGTTTTCCCAGCTCCCATTAAGATGCCTGGAAACTATCCAGGTAAAACTCCTGTCTCAGTAAAAGATTAGATTATCATGTCCTGAGGTGAATGGAAACCTTTCAAAGGAAGAACAAGTATCTTTGCTGGATTGCTCCAGCCTTGTCAGCCATTTATTTAATCCATACTGGTGCTCCAAAATTATTGTATTAATTCATGAAGGCTCATAACTAAGGCAATACACTGCTTTAATGAGCTTTATTGAGTACATCTATGCTGAATGGCTGAGCAGAAAGAAGTACACAGAGGCCCTAGAAGTTCTGCTCTGGAGTAAATAGGTCACATTGTTCGGTTTTCACCAAAAATGCTTTGTAGGTTTCTGAAATTGCAAGAAGTCCATACCTGCCCGTTGATCCAAACCTGGGACAAGCATTATGGCACAATGCTTCCAGGATGTTGCTGTTCTATGCAGAAGTTCCCAGAATTTGCATTAAACCAGATGTGCTGGAAATAGAAAAGTCCCAGTCCACAAAAGCTTCTGTGAACCATTGGTCACAGAGAAGAACTCAAACTAGAAACTGAGATGAGACTCTCTCAGGGAAAGCAATGCAGATTTGCAGTATGTGATACCACATCCCTCCGCAGGACAAACTCTTCTTGCCAAGCCGCAGGAAGATCCCACTGAGAACATGCACCTGTATCCACGAGTATTTTTAACCCACTCAGGTAGAGCCCAAGGTCTGTACACTAGCC
The DNA here is from genome assembly GCF_000747805.2 of Chaetura pelagica. NCBI lineage: Eukaryota > Metazoa > Chordata > Aves > Apodiformes > Apodidae > Chaetura > Chaetura pelagica. Next base: position 1,125,803 of record NW_009952574.1, on the reverse strand, counting down.
CAGACTTTAACACACCTTACAGAAATGCGGAACCACTCTGACTCCATCTTGGTGTGAGTTTTTCAGTTGCTCCAGCAGACCAGCTCTGCTGTCTCCAAAAGCAGATGATCCAAGAGCCTCCTGGGCACTCAGAAATCACCCTGTGCCAGAGGGTAGTGCATCACTGTAATCTCCCACAAACCTCACACGACCTCAGCACCAGGTCCTGTTGGCACCAGGGAGGATCTGGGGAGGTTGGGCTCCCCACACGCCCTGGGCTACGAGCACATTCCGGAGCATGGCCAAACTCCTTGGTGCTGGTGACAGAAGTTAACATGAGCTGCTACAAGCTGGGACTACTTTCCTTACTAATCTAGTCATAACGCTAAAACAAACTATTTCCGGGCTGCAATTATGGCACCTCATAGAGAAACTGTGCGACGCTGAAATTAACGAAATGCTCGAGTACATTTAATTACTAACAGATACCTTTAAACTTGCGGTTAGGAAACTGTTGGCCATTCCTAAAGCATGTGCCCCACAATTCAGTTCCACTCTGAAGCATTTTCAGAATCTGCTGATCCATAAAACGTCCCATTGGAGAAGGTTTGTTTTGGCAGAGGTCTTGGTTTTGTCCAGCAAACTAATGGTGTCCGTTAACACACCATTACATACATCGTTAACATACTTGGCAACTGGGATTTCCCCTCAAGAATAAAGAAATCATGTGTAAATCATAATTATTGTCTGCCTGGCAGTATCAATCATCACACACAAGGCACTTGTTCTAATTCCCTACCCACAGAAAAAAAGTTCTTTGCTAATGCAACTGGGGTTGAGCAGGGCACCTTACTAGGAAACCACCAGTCAAGCCACATATGCAGTGAGTTCACACAGTCAGTTCCTATCAGGAATGCAGAGCCATGGGAGAACAGCTGGCATTATGTTGACAATAATGTACAGACTGATGAACAAGAGACAGGGATTACCTATGGTGCTATCCCTGCCCTTAACATGCAGTTCTTCCACACAGCCACGGAAATCTATTTCTTTTCCTCTGTAGACATCTTGGGAAAACAAATGAATGCAAATAACATACGCACTAAAAAGGCTCAGGTATAACTTTATGAGAATGATGGTGCTGGGTGTGCACTCCCCTTCATGGTTTTTGGACACTTCTGTTTCATTTCAGGTCCTGTTCAGCCTTACAGATATAGATCAGGATTGAATTCTGTTCTTTGCTTAGACCATAAGGTCTTTTGAGGTGCATTTGGGGAAACCTTGCAGAGAGGGCGCTTTTAATAGCACAGTTCAGCATTAGATTTTTGCAGGAGTTCGGCTCCACACTGTGACACCTGAGTTGCTATCTGGGCTTTCAGCAGAGCTCAGAGCTGCTCCTCTGAAGTCCTACTAAGAGTCTGGCACTAAGAAAGGCATCTGAGAGGTGACAGCACAAACTAGTCCTTCTTAAAGTGCACATGCAGGAGGCTTTGGTCCCTGCCCTTAGAACTGTGATCTGAGATTGGTGGGTGAGATTTCCTTCCTTGAGTTGTAATCAGGCAACAAAGATTTTCTCACATCCAAAATCACTCTCAAACCTGTAGGTTGAACACTTAAAAAACCACAGCAGTGATAAAATAATAATACCAAAAATACCACCAGCAGATGTGAGAGCCAAGCAACGTTATCTGCTTCCCAGTTTATGACACACATTTGATGGAAAACACTTGCAGCAAGAGACATTGGCATTGCAGCCAAGGGAAAAACTCAGCTGTGCAGCTGGTGCAAAGGAGGTGTGGGAATCCCAAGCCCTGGAGTTTTTCAGGAACAGGACAGTTGTGACAGCCATCACACACTTCCCAGAGCTGACACTGCTGTGGGGGAGAGATGGTCTGGCCAACCCCGAAAGCTTCTTTTCTATGATTCTGTGATTTCCACTCCCAGATACAAAATAGCATTATTCTGAAGTGCACAAGTCACTGCCCCTCTCACCCTCTACTTAACAGGAAAGGATGGATCAGCATTCATATGAGCCAACAAAACAGTGTTCCTAGTGTGCTCCTGACAGCTCCTGGCCTTCATGGGGGGCAACAAAGCAAACTGAACTCACCAACTCCAGTGCCTGTGCATTTGCTAAGGAGAGAGAAGCTTCCAACAGAATTTACAGTTCCCTCATCACACCCCACCTTGTAGTGGTGAGAAGTTGGAGGCAGTATTTAGTTATAAAAACAAACAAAACAAAACAAAACAAAAAAAGCATGGAATTTGCAATAGAAAGATAAAACCTCTTTCACAATTGCAGCTTCTGAGTCTCACTGCAGTAAAGAATACATTTTTTTTTCTGCATCTGCATTTGCACTTCATCTCTGACTCCTTCCCAAAACTCCCACCCTGTATTGCTTATATAAAAAGAGATGTAGTAGGGACTCCAACTACAGCCTGTAGTATTTTCAAGCCTTGATGGAAGTCTGCAGTCTATTTGCCAGGCTCGTAAATCTCAAGAGAAGTGTTTCATTATTCTGTCCAGGCAGTGTGGAATATCTGATCCCTAGATCCTCACGGATGTTTCCTTTCTAGGCCATTCTATAGACAGGCAACATTTTGCATTTCAGAAGTGCCCTTAAATTCTTTCACCAGCCCATTCTTCTTTAAACAAGTTGGAACTGAAAATTCCCCTTTCAAATCCCCTACGATAAATTGCAACCTCAACATTCCAGCCTGAAAGGAGCATTTTTTCCTCTTCTCCTCAAGCATTTTGCCTTGTAGGTAGAGAAGGACAAAAGCCATGACCTTCTTTAGCAAATTCATGACACCAGAAAATTAAATGAACAGTTTTTACAGTGTTTTGTGGAGGTTAGGAGTAAAGTACACAGTTTCATTCAACAGTCTGTTCCTGGTACCTTCACTACAGGCTAATGGATACATTAATTAGCAACAAGTCAAAGTTATGAAGCTCTTCTATGGATCCAAATTAGCCTTGTAGTTGGTGCTCCTGGGTCTAGGACCACCTCACCCAGACACTTGAATTTGTGAGATCCTTTAATACTTTTATATATGTGCAAAGAAAATTAAAATAGCTTTGTTATCAAGCCATCTGGGAAATGTAAGCTGGATTCTAGGAGTGACTGTATTAATTCAAGCATCTGTCCAAATGCAACACATTTCCAAGCTATTCTCACTTAGCAAACAAAGGAGACAAGCAAAATACCTCCTAGGGAAAAAAAAGCTCTTGTTTCTGACCTAAAAATCAGAAGGGAAGTGACTTTGGGCACCAAGAAGTTGGTGCAGAAAGGCATTTCAAGCTGGGAGGAAAGTGTTCCCCGTCAGATCTTCTCTCACATTTCAAACCACCAAGGAGTCCCCAGAAAAGGGCCCAAAAGATCAGCCTGAAGAAGCTGTTGTACAGCAGAGTGGTGCAATGAATGCACCTCTGGACCTGCAAGGGTCCAGAATCCTCATGTTCCTAGGCAGCTTGCAGGCTAACCAGGAAGCTCCAAGCAGTGCTGGTTTGCTTAATGTGGAAAACGACTGAGACAAGAGGATCCTCTTTTATGTCCTTGCTGAAGAGCTTCTGTCAGAAGCAGGGAAATAGGGGAAAGCAGGGTAAACCAATTAGGGAAAATCATCATGAAATAGATGAAGATCTGCCTCACCTTTCCCATCTGCCTTTATAGAGAAGGGTAGACCTGTACTGACAGATGAAGTCTTTGACCTTAAGTGATGAATGAAAACATAACTGATAATTCAAACCTGTCATGGGGCAAGCTTACAGGAGGGTTGCCCCAAATGGTTTCATTATGTTCAAAAGCTACTGCCAGGAACATGGATCTTTTTTTCCTATGTTTGTTAGTTGCTCTGCATTTAAAACATCTCTGTATGTTTGTTTTTCTTCCGGTCTTTTGTGGTTGCTTTGTAAACATCTGGGCTGGTTTTTTAGTCCTTTGTACAAGAAGCGTGTGTGTCAGTTTTGCCAATGGCTCTTCTGTAATGTCTGCGGGGATGAAGGAACCGGTTGAAACAGCTCCTTTGAAAGGCCACCCCAACCCAAAACTATTAGGGGAATACTCATGAAATGTCTGTCCTCTTCCTCTTTCCATACCACACCATCCATTTCCCCGAGTAGGTTAAAAACAGAGCCCTCTCTTTCAGTGATAATTATTCAATATTACATTTACTTCTCACAATCCCCTGTTTCTGCTGCTTTTCATGGTGGTTGTATGTCACCAAAGGACACCTATGCACTTTCAACCTAAATGAATTGACTCATTTGTAGGGCACAAAGGAGTACATTTCCAGAAAATGAGACCCATATATTTCTTCTCTAATATGCAACACCTTAATTCAGCATAAAAATGTTAACCTCTCCCAGCAGTGTAACAGTGAAACTTGGCAGCCAGAAAATAAATTGTTTAACAGCATTTTCCTGCAACAGATACAAAGGGTTGTTTGACAGTCAAGACCCTAATTCTTTCAAGCTCCTCTGAAAGCCCCTGCAGTTAGCTTTTTTATATTACTTCAAGCTCACTCTCCCCCAAGAAGTGAAGAGCTTCAGAGCTTTTTTAAGACCAAAGGAAACACTTTGTCCATCAAACTCTACTTTCCTGTATGAACCAGACCATAAATCTTCACCTAGCACTTCCTGCTGTAAACTCAAGGATTTGGGTTGGTCTGTCACAGGTTTTCAGCAAACATTTGGTTTGACAAGGACACCTCCTGTTGGTGCAGAGATCCAGGTCATTGTGCCCTGCACCCATCTGCTGATCCCTTCCCACTGCTTGAGGTGTCAGCTGCCTCTTTTCCAACCTGAGGCAAGAGCCTGTCTCAGTTTTGGGGGAAGTCACAGGGAGCTGGATTTTTAAGGAAGACCCCTTGCTTCATTTTCCTCATGCTTCAAAGGGAGGAAAGGCAGAGAACAGGAGAGAGGTAAAAGGAGGAGGCTTCATGGGAGGAGAGCTCTGGATGCTGAGGGAGAAAGCTCTGCAGCAGAAGGGCAGCTGAACAGGCTGACAGGAGAGAGGCCAGTATTATGGTGCTGTGTGGCTTGTATATTAACATTTCTTAAAGGGCTCTTTTCCTTAGGAAAAAATAATCTCATTTCACAGGCTTTTATGATTCTGGGGTCTCCCCTCCCCCATTTAAAAATACCCCCACAAAGCTCAATCTTCTTAATTTGCTTGGTCACAAATGGGAACAAGCTGCACTTTCTAAATAAATATTTTATGGTTTTTCCCTCTCAACTACAGAGTTCATGTAACACATTATCTGAACCAAATGGCTTTCCAGTTTCCTACTTCCCCAGTTGCTCACCAGTAAGACTGCCACAGTGGAGACAGACCACACTTCTATACCAGCAGTGGAGATGAAGGAAAATGTGGGAAAATGGGGTTTATTGCACTTTGAATTTGGGTCAGTCTACCCCCATTTTCTTTGCCACTAGACCACTCACTGTCAGTACCAGACACAGCCCTGCTTCTCAGGACTTGTACATGTTTTCCTCTTGCACCCAGGTCCCAAGCATTGGTCAGAGAGGTATAGTTTTAGGGAAAGGGATGGATTTCCATATAGCCTGATCCTAGAGAACAGGTGTGGACATAGCGCTCAGAGAGAAATCCATGGTTATCCAAGCACAGCTACCATTCAAACAGCTCAGTCTTGTAGAACTTTGCTTGCTCCCTGTGGTTGAAAGTTGTGTTTGAAGAAATGAAAGCAAAAAAGGAGAAAAACATGCTGTCACCAAGAAAATGTTGTTCTCGCTGTTACTGTAGTTCAAGGTAGCAGACAAATCTGTAATGGTGAGGAAGGAGTAAGATGGAGCACTACAGTCCTGACCTGAAATCTCTTGAGTTCATACAACATCTTGAGTTTTATTCTAGGTCACCACGTGGTTCTGGCTTTCTCCCACTATTTCCCTTTCTATACCCAAAATATTGAGAAAAAGGGTCATGATTTGGACTAAATATTTATAATACAGTTCTAATAAGAGAAAGCTGCTCTTTCTACTTGAAACATGATTACCCACCCCTTAAAAACTCTGAAAGAAGCATCTCATGGTCTTGCATCGGCTGCCTCAGAATATCCTGGAGGATCAGTTCTCCCCTCTGACTCTGAGTTCTCAGCATATATACCCAGTATAAACTGGATCAATCCTCATCTCTCTGCATAGGATAATGCCTTTTGTTTCCCTCCATAGCACACATGTCTCTGAGCAGCAGAGTCTCCAGGAAAATAAGGCTGCAAACAATATCCCAGCCAACAAACAGGAGATGCTCATAAAAGACTGTATGACTTCACTATCATGCCTATGCTCGTCTGTTTGTGAATAAATTTAATCCTCATGTCTTCTTTCTCACTGTGTTGGAAGAATTCATTAAAGGATTTCAGGATCACTGAAAGAAAGCAAAGGCAGTGGAGTAAAACTTCTGGTCCCATCTCAACTTTCTCTCTGTTCTTTTCTCTGACATAATACAGGCAAAAAGGTAACACTTTCAGGCAGCCAGACACCTCCCTGAATGGACAATCAAAATATATCAGCTATCAAAAGGGAAATAAACACACATTGTCCAAGACCACACAAGACTGAGGCAGTAAATATTGCAAGAGAACAACTCTCCTCCCCATGATGCCCTGTCTTGTTCGTACCACAGATGCCACCAGATGAGAGACAAACATCTTATTGTACCTCTCCAATGACAGAGATTCTCACACTGTTTTGAAGAACCTTGGCTGACAGACATCTTGGCTAGCAAACACTCCATCAGTGACCCCTGCTGTTCCCCAGGTAGCTGAAGGTTAGAAAAACATCCCTTTATAATCACTGGATGAGACTGATCTGATAAACAACTGTTCATCCCTTCAGCAGCTCATTACTTTCCATCATCAAGGTACATTACAAATCTAGAACCATGGGCTGGTTTGATGATGGCTTGATCTGCTCATCTGCTGATCACAAACTGATGGACCACTCATCACAGGGGAAAAAAAATAATAATTAAAAAAAAAATAGAAAGAAAGAACTTTGAAAGGATTTAACCCAGAGCAAACTGGAAAGATATTAAAATTAGCATGAAAATAAGCTACAGAGGATTAAAGAGCTGTTAAAACCCAAGAAGTGAAGGCCACAAATGTAAAGCAATGGTCTTACCTACCAGTCACAGGGGGTCAAAACACAGCAGTATGATGCAAAAGAATCATGAAGAGGTAGAAATTAGTGAAGTAATAATGGAAGCAGCAGGAAACACTCTGAGCTCTCTGAACTGAAATGGAAATTCTGCTCCCATATATTTAAATATCAGATTTCTAAAAAAAAATCTATCTGGAAATAACTAAGCCAGGCTCTTCCTCGAGGAGTGAAGATGTTTGAAGCAGCAAACATGTTGGACTCCTTTCAAAAAAACAAGTGAATCTCTCTACCCCAAACAACAACTTCAGGGAAGTCCAGCCTGTGGAGTTTCTGTTTCTGCTTGCCTCAACTTTAGTTCTGCTTCCAAATTACAGAGAGGTCAAATAAAGACCAGCACCCAAACCCAAAAGTAAATTTCCAGCTCTTTGTCTGTACATAAACTCAAAATTTGACAAAATCTGGAGGAACCATAGATTTCACTTCTGTTCGTCTCTGAAGATTTCCAGGGTAGAAAAAACATAGTGTGTTCAGAGTCTGGAGTGTGTCTACAGCCCCAGAAATGAGAAGAAAACGTACCCGGGTTCAGAGCTCAGGGAAAGGGATCTGTATGTTTGCCAGAGGGAGAAGAAATATTCCAATAGGTAATGTCTTGAAGCTTGCTTTTAGGCTGAAACCTGAATTCCAATCACTTACGATAACAACTAGTGACAGGTTTTGTTGTCGTGAGTTTTTAAAATACTTTAATTGAATCTGTTGCACATCAACTCTGTTTTCACATCAATTCTGTTTCCACAGAGGAGACCAGTTTATTGAGAACCAGGTGACTATTAAACTGAAAGTCTGGATTATGACAAGAGAAATATGACTCAATAACTGGCCAAAGCTCATCATATGATGTTCTTGGACACAGGCAGTGCAGACCTCATGTAAAGCCTCAAATGTTTGTGAGGGGACCCACCACCCCAGAACAACTGACACAGAGCCATTCATACAGATATAACTTCTTTTCTCCTGGTGGAGACATGAGGCCTTCCTGTTAACTCTCCTTCTTCCCAAGTGGTTTTCTGAGTCAATCCTGGTGTATATGGGCACATCTTTGGCCAACTGCAAAAGTAGCATGACCATGCAAGGGTAACAGACAAATCCGGCCAGAGGTAACTGAATAAAACATGACTTCAGATAGAGTCCCTCTAGGTTTTGCACTGTCAAGGAGCCAAGGCTACAGCTTGTAGCTGCACGAGGTGCATAGCTGAGATAAACAACCACTGGTGACATTTTAGGCCAGCTGAGGTAATAAATGAACATTGACCTCCATTACTATCTCAGATGAGTGGAAAATATTGGCTCAATTGGCAACAAGTTTCCATGAGCAGACTTAGGATAACAGACCATGCCCTGCTTTTTCTGTGTTTTCCATCAGAGTTTTGAATAGCTTTTTTGTTGCAGAAAACCTTTAAACCAAGTAGCACACAAAGAGCTCCAAACCATCCAAGCCAGAAGTTGGGTCTGGAATCCTCTGACCTTGATACAGGACAGATACAGTGGTTGTAGATTACCATTATTTTTTTTCCATGCCAAAACTAATTCTCCATGCAGAGCTTGCAAGGCAGGAAGCCCCTGATAAGCACTGTTTACATGCAGTGCAAAGCTTTTTAACGTGAGGGCACAGGCAGCGATTGGCACCGTTGTCTGACCCAACACTGACAAGCATCAGAGAGCTCAGGGAGGAACCACTACAACACAAATTGCCAGGAGGAGCACCACACGCTCTTTAACACCTCCCGTGAGGAGGGGAGAACTGTTTGCCTCCCACCAGAAGGAGCCAGAGAGTCTTTGGAAACCAAATTAAGCCAGGGACTGCTTTTGCATAGTCTGATCTGCATTGACAGCCTCTTTTCTTCAAACCAGGTACCGACTGATGAAAGGGAAGTTTTGCCTAGACCAGCCTCCCAAGAAGTCAGGATGTCCCGTTGCCCTAAACACCAGGCAGGGTTCACCAGAAGTGATGTTCATACTCCGTTGATACTCCCTTGCTGCATGTACTGAGGTCTGCAAGCTAGACCTGGAAGCAACAGAGCAAAGCCAAGGTCACTCAGATGAAGCCAGAGGGGTAAAAAGGCAGCATTTATCAACAGGGCTGCAAAATGGTATCCCAGACACTGGAGTATCAACATGAACAGTGTGGGACAAAGAGACTCTTGAGGTGAAAGGATCAGGGTAAAGAATTACTCAAACCTGGACCAAAGGGTCTTTCATATCCCCAGGTGGCCCTCTAGATATTAAACAGGGATGGAGTTTGCCTACAGGTTTATGGGTTAGGTGGGGGTTTCACAACATGGATGTGCTCAGGGGTTACCTAACCATTCGCTCACACCTGGTTTACATAAAGCATTTCTGCCACAGGGGTAGCCCAAAGCAGACTCTGTGCCTGCCTGCTCTAAACTCTTTCAAGGACAGGAGTATTTCCTGCAGATCTGGGCTTTCTCTTCATTTTGAAATCACAGAAACAGAAACGTGAGTTTCTTTGGCAAAGTTTCTTGGTTTGCCTTGCTGGAGATGCAGTAACCAAAGCAAATGAATCAGGGGCAAGATGAGTAAGTACATATCTATCCAGTTCATAGCCATCTTGCAAAGCTGTTTGAGGGCAAAAAAGTACATTCTCCTGTACTGAATCAGGACATCACAACTACAAAGTGTTCCAAGTTAAACACATCCAAAAACTGTTTGACTCATGTTTCACATTTAATTCTATATCTCTAAAAAAAAGTTTACAAAAGCAAAGCTTGTCTGGACTAAACAACTGAACTGCATGAGGCACGTGGCATTAGCTCAGGCTTCTCTGGCCAGCTTTCTAAATGAAGTGTTTGGAAATAAGAGAAACACACAGATTTGGGAGTAGAATGGATAAGAGATTTAGTTTCTCCTTTTATAACAGCGTCCTGTGTAAATCTAAAGGAGCCTGCAAAGCTTCAACAAGACATGCACTAAAAGCAGCAGCAGCTCTGTCCACATATAATAGAATTATTAAAAGCAAGGTAAAAGAGAAAGATTCAACATATTGCTGGAGGGCTGCCCAAAAGCCTGCAGTTGTGATGTAGTGCTTGGAATCAGATCGTGTTAACAGGGCAATATAAATCTGCAGAGACTAAGACCAAGTCTGAAGAGAGCAGACCTAGCCAAGAAGGCCCAGAAACAGGTCACAGAATCAAGTGGTAGGTAGTTCAAAAGGGAAGTATTTGAAAATCTGATTCTACATAGTAAAGAGTTGGCTGTACCTATAGTTTATTTTGAAGGTCACACATAGATTGTGGTACCAGAGGAGTAAAATCTGAGTGATCATGAGAATGGTATAGGAAAGTGCACTAGAAAGACTTCATTTCCCTCACAGGTTCTACAATGGGCGGTTCAGTTATTGGCAGTGAAGATGTTATTTCTAATGTAAACATTTCACTTTCAGCACAGCTGAACTGGGAGGGATTGTAACAAGTAATGAATGAACCTCCAAACAGCTCTCCAAGCCAAAAAAACCCAGTGATGGCATGCAGAGCTGAATCCTTCCAATCATCCAGAAAGAGATGGAGAGGATTTTGCTTGGCTCTCAGTAATTACTCCTTCCAAATCTGCCAGCAATGCCTTTTCGCACCCCTCTGTGGTCAAGGCAATTATTCTTCCAGATTCTCACTCTTGGCCCACACCTCCATTGTCAAGTCAATGGAAGAATGACAACATCCACCAGCTGCCTGGACAACATCCAGGCTGGATTATTACAATGAACTTGCATGAGAAACAGGATTAGAAAAGCAGAGAAAGTCTACAGATAAAGCTGCCCCATTTGTTTTGATTCAAGATATTAAGGCTGTTCGGTAAATATCTGTGGTACATGAGAGACCTCCCTGCACCCTGAACAGCTCCTTGGCATTTGATCAGCTTCTGCTTCACTGCAAAATTGGATGGCTGCAGGGTGACAGGTAGGTCAGTTTGAGTGAAGGTTTTCTAGGTTTAGCATTTGGATTATTTTTCCTTGGTGTACTGAGAAATGTTCCTAGAGATCACCTATACCACAATGGGGAAGGGAAGTTCTTTGTGCAGGATCTCACTGTTTACAGCATATCATAAGGTTCCCATTCCTTGTAATAACATAAGCTAGTATCCATATTCTCTTAAAATAGAGTCCAACCAGATGGGTTTGCATATTTACAAGTCTAGCAATGAAATATTCTATGCAGTAATTGCTTATATCACATCCATTTTGTTAAAAAGCTCTCTGGAATGCTCTTCCAAAAACTGAAAAGACCACCCTGTGCTGGAAATGCAGGATATCATTTGACTGTGCACACTGAGTTTGGCTTGGTGAGTTTATGAATGGAATTGTAGAGCAGGACTGTTTATCCTGGACTATGCAAAGAATGGACCCAAAGACCAAGGAGGTCCCCTCGAGTGCTGCCTTCCTACCTGCCCACTGACTTCTTAAAGGATCACATCTAAAAGATTAACCCATATTGATGTGTCTGGTTGTGTCTGTGGAGAAGGACACACTAAGAGCTCTGAGACAGAAGGGCCACTTCAGGCCTCTCAGGAAGGTGACAAATGACACAGTAGCAGACAACATGATCTGTTTTATCTCACTGTCACAACAGAGTCAGCTCTCTGGCCTGCTTTTAAAACTTTTGTCATCTCACTGATGCCACACCCAGACAGATCCCAAAGTCAGGAACTGCTCTGTTCTGTCCTGCTTTCCTTTGCTTGTTTGTTTGCACATCCTCAGCAAAACAAATTCTGAGGAGCAAAATTCAGGTGGTCAGATGTGAAGAAAAGAAGCAACATGGGAAAAGTCAGTTTTGAAGAAAACCAAAGGAAGTGCTTGGCTGACCAAAGACCCTGGTGTTGGAATCTGCCAGGGCTCACAATACAGGTCTTTTTTTTTGTGAGAGAACACAGAGGTTTTCTACTGTCTTTCAAAGCAAGGTGTTTTATGGCCTGGAGGATCCTGTGACTGATGTGGGTTTTGTTCCCATGCAAAAAAAGTATTTAATCCTTGGCTTCAGCCTTGTTTTTGGAAATGCCGCTGGTGAAAAACTGAAGCAGTGATTACAAACTGTTCCCTCTTCTTGGAGGAATAATGAGTGTAAAAACACAATCCCAAGTGCCAAGCAAAATGGCTAAGGTTAATATTATTTGTCATTACAAGTGCAGAAAGAATCCTAGCAGTCAGAAGCTCTGTGCAAGGATGTGAAATCCATATTTCTTGTACTTTTGTCTGTTTTGACAACTAGAAATAATATTTTTCAATTGCTAGATCAACCTAAAAGTTATGGTAATGCAGCCTTAAAAGGATTCCCAGCCTGCATGACCAGCACAGAGATAGGGATTTGTCTGCAGCTCCACACACCAATTTCAACCATCCCTCTGGATCCCAGGCCAGGTCCTGACCTCATTCAGATCCATATAAATCCACAGCCGTTTCAGTGGGGCTATGGGGATGTGAGATCAGTATTTGGCTGGTTATGTTGGCTGAGCTGTGGCAGGTGGGCACTTGCCAAAAGAACTTTGTAATGGATCGTGTAAACACCAGGAATGCTCACAACAATTAGGTCACCTGCAGTTACACAGCTTTACAGAAGGATTTACAAAAGGCAATGGTCTCCATGGCTCTCCTGCTCCACCCAGGTGCCATCACTGAGATCCTGTGCCAGGTCCACCCCTTCTGAATGCAGGTGGTGTTGTTTCTGAAATTACAAACAAAAACTCTGCCTCCTGCACGAAGGGCAGTGCAATACAGAGTGAAGCAGCTCTCCTGATCCCACACTCACAGTTCTCACGCTTTCTAGCTCCTCACTTCAGGACCACCTGCCTCTCCTGGCCAGCGTGGAGCTGCATGGCTTGAGAAGAGAGCTCAGCTCTGGACTCTCTAGAGCCAGCTCAGCTCAGTTCAGCCCAAGACAGCAAGGGAGAAAACTTTACACATCAAGTAGAGACA
>NW_009952574.1:1078846-1112149 GCF_000747805.2 Chaetura pelagica | reverse complement strand
CAGCAGGAAGGGGAAGCAATGACACTGCGGAGGTACTTTTTGCATGTGGTCTCATCTCTCAACAACTACCCTTGTTCCTCCATTACATCAGCAAATTTCTAGATATCTAATCATGACATACCTGCTACCCCTCCATATGCATCCTTATTGATCTATCAGATCCTACTCCTTCTTCTCCCTCAGTATATGCCCCATTAAGACCTGTCTGGTGACAAATAACTACAAGAAAGGTCCAAATTCAGAAAAAAAAATAAAAAATAGCATTTTACTCTGAAAGAAAACCCTCCACAATGCTCCCAGTTTAGTCTGATTCCTCACCCTTTTGCATAGTTCAGGAAACATGACCGTGTTGTAATATACTAAAAGATTTATTTCTAATATGAAACCCATATTTAGTACTGGTTTGGCAGTGCTAGGAAGGAAACCACAGGCAGCTGGCATGGATTAAACATTAGCTGCTTGATAAACCTGAGGGTGTCAGAATGTTCAACTTCCCTACTGAATCTGCTGCCATGCACAGCTAAGTATTTGGGAAGGGTGCCCTTGGATGAGCAGGGGTTTGTTCTTCACATCTTAGCTGCCTGGATGCCAACAAGAGATACATGTTTGCACACATTGAATTTCTATGAGAAAAACAAGAATTGTTTGTAGCTTCTCTGACATTCTCATTGTCATCTCCTTGGTGACAGCACCAGCAGTACACTTCTTAATCCTTTTAAATTACAAATATTGCAAATGCAGTAGCTTACTGTTTCCTGGAATAGCTTCACTATCTGAAACTTCCACTATTTCAACTTAGAAAATTCTTTATTCTCTGAATGCTAGAGACTGTTTGCTGACTAACATTCACCTATTCTCTGAGGGAAATGGAAATACAAAGAACTCAGGTTCATGATGCTGCCACCTCACTGACTGTGGTGCTTCATAGTGCACAATTTGAATCAGATAGTCCAGATGACCAAATTCACTTCCAATTACTCACTTGAAGACTTGGAGCTCTAAAATCCTTATTTGCTAGTAAAACCCTGGCACCCAAGTGTTTCCACAAAGCTAATGTGAGGCTTTTGAACACAGGCCAAACAAATCCATTTTGGAATTTGGAATAATACACATAAGGATTTTTTCCTATTTGCTCAGTTCTACTCACCATTTCTCACTGACATACCATCTGACTTGGAGGATAAATGAAAACTCTTTAAAATATCTTGCAATTACTCTTGGATGAAGGGACACGTCACAAGCCAATGCCAGGGGGGCTATCGCTGTTTAGACTTATGTGGGGAAGAAGAAGAATAGTTTCACAGAGGACAAAATGGTGAAAACTGAGATGATTGCCTTAAAAATGTCAGAGCAGGTGTCTTGACAATCTTCAATCTCTACCACGTATCCCAGGCACAGGGATAATTAATTCCTCAGCTTTGGAAACTCCAAGTGTCAGGACACTTTTGACTTCTACAACACCCAAGAAAATAATTCAGTTTACAGACTAACCAAAACCAATTACCACCATATTCTTAATTCTTGCCTTTTGTTTGATATGGGCTTGCATTTTTAAGCATTTTCCTGTAACTTTGATAGTAACAAACATTTCATTTCCAAAGCATTTGCAGAATCACTTGATTTCAGCTGGTGCCTTGAGGAAAAAAACTCCAGAAGTGGTCAGAAGACCCAAATCTTTACCAATATTACTGAGGAGTGTCCATTACATTTCACAGCATAATCAGGACTTTATGTGCCTTTCTCTTTTTAAGTGAGAAAGCAGATTTACTATGGATGAAGTCACCTCTGACAGCTGACCACCACAGAGTAAACATGACTGCACAAAATCCATCTTCAGAGATGCGGGAGGTTCCTAACAGGGCACACTGCTTGCTTCTCATGGGAGAAACACTGCAGAAAACAGGCTTATATTTAGCAAGTAATCTTGGATTTCACAGCTCTAAATGTGATTATATGCCAGATTTTTGTCATCCAACCTTCCATTAAACCTCAGATGCTAACAGTCTCAGATGCCAAACAGCCTTTCACAAACCCTTCAAAAGTGACTGCTACTAAACAAACAGTTTGCTTTTCCTGGCAGAATGACAAGTGATTCTCATGAGAATGGAGCTGCTTTGGGTTCATCCACAGCAGCTCAAGTTCACTGAGGGCCAGTGAGGAAGTGTCCATACAGCACTAGTTTTCCACAGGAATCTATAGAAGGACCAGGAGCTGAACATGCTTCTAGTTATAAAGGTTTTTAACCAGCCCTGGGCAGGTTCTGGAGGAAATAACACATGAGGAATCCCGTGGGTCAGGGATTCAGTGTCTTTGACACTGTCAGATTTGTCCTTGCATGCTCAGCCTGCTTGCAGCCTGATTTCTAGGTATGGAGAAGACTTCACCCACCACCAGCTGCCAAGACAGATAGAATCACAGAATTATAAAGGTTGGAAGAGACCTCCAAGATCATCGAGTCCAACTGTAACCCACCTACCACAACCACTAAAGTGGTTATCCTGAAGTGCCACTTCTAAACGCTTCTCGAACACCTCCAGAGAAGGTGACTCCACCACCTCCCTGAGCAGCCCATTCCAATGCCTCACCACTCTTTCAGTAAGGAAATCGTTCCTAACTTCCAACCTAAACCTCCCCTGGCACAACTTACACCCATTTCCTCTCATCCTATCACTTGGGAGTTACTTGGGAGAAGAGACCAACACCAGCCTCTCTACAATCTCCCTTCAGTTGGTTCTCTCCCCCACACACTCACCCGTCAGATGCCACTGAATTAGATGTGAAAAATACAACTTGGAGAGCACATTTAACATAAGTAAAGAGATTAAGGAGTTTATCTGTCAACACTGGAGTCCAGATGTTTTTAAATCAAAGTAAAAACAGGAGATTGAGAGAAACGTTAATTATAAGCTCTTTTCTTCCCTTTAAAATGTTTTAAAATATTTGTTAAAATATCTAACTTTTCCTGTAGGTTTTGTAGAGTGTTTAAAAAATAGAAGCATAGATTTCAGACTAAACCTCAGAGTCTACACAGGCCTGAGAAGGCTTGGATCTGTTAGTATGTACAGTCAGAGTCTCTTTGCATATCCAGCACTCACAGAGGAGTTATTTCATGGAAATTTCTGTGTATTACTTCACCAGCACCAGAGCTCAGGTTCAGGAAGAAATTGTATTCCACTGTTTTTCATCCTTCACTCTCAATTTCTATCCCTAATCCAGTCCTAGGAATGCTGCAAATATGGACCTACAGCTGGACTTGCAGCAGGCTCCTGTGACACCAGTGGAGCCTTCATGCAGATGAAAATAAAATTTAGTACATTTGTTTTAAAAAAAGGAGTCTAAAAAGGGGAGGAGGATGCTTTAAAAACAAGGAAATCCCAATAGTGGTTCAATTCAAAACAGGTTCACTTCAGAACTGCACCATTATAAAAAAGGAAGCCAGCCCTTTCTGTTCTACCCATCTCTCATACAGAGGACATTTATTTTAACATTCCTAGGGGTTGCACCAATGGCTTTTGGGATTTATTTGATCAGTTTGTGTGGAGTTCTTACTGCTAATTTCTCCAAATGAAAATCTTGAATAGTGTCTGTTATCTCATACTAAAGGTTCTCCTGTAGCCTTCATAGAATCATAGAATCCTAGAATGGTTTGGGTTGGAAGGGACCTTAAAAATCATTTAGATCCAACCCCCTTGCATTGCCAGGGACACCTCCCACTAGACCAGGTTGCTCAGAGCCCCATCCAACCTGGCCTTGAACACTTCCAGGGATGGGGTTTCCACAACTTCTCTGGGCAACCTGTTTTGGTGTCTCACCATCCTCATAGTGAAGAATTTTCTCCTAATGTCTAAGGGAAAGGAGGAGCAGGGAAGGACAAGGAAGGACAAGGAGGGGCAAGAGGGGGAAAGAGGGGAAAGGAGGGGAAACAATTAGGCTCAATTACACCCATTTCACAGGTGCAGAAGCAAAGATGACTGAAGGGACCTGAGCAGTGCCACCAGGGAGCAGGGGTGGGAAAAGGGACACAAGAAGCAACATCTGTCACTTTGGTCTCTCAACAAGCAGCACTAGTGTTGAACAGGGGTAACATGCTGAGAAAAATTCTTCATATGCCCTGAAAGGGAAAACAGAAGACAAGACAGGACAGAATGCCTAACTCACTGGGACTTCCTTTTGGAGATCCCTACGTTAGGCACACCAGATGGCAGTTACTACCTCCCTCTTGGATGCAAGTGTCTGGAATCAACCTGATAAAAATGGAGGGGAAAATTCAGTAGTTTGCACCCAATTGAGCATTTCCTAGTTCCAAGGCTCTGATGCTGCAGGGCTGGGAGAGAAGACTTTGGATAGGAATAAAAGAACTCAAAACCATGAGTTCTTCTAGCACAGTAAATCTATTGAGACTGGACATTCTGAAAGAGCAGTCATTAATTCTACGACAATCCCATGCTACTTTGATCAGTTAATGACCAGATAGAAAACAGCTGAGAACTAGTTGTTGTTTTTTTTTAATTTATTGTGATAATTAATTTTAACAGGAAAGAGTCCATTTTATTTCCTAACCGTAGATCTGGGTGTTAATCCCCAACTTTGGGACGTGTAAAGAGAGAAAAAAGCTGCCTCACAATACCATTCTGTAGAGATAAAATGGATTCTGTGGAAGACAAATACATGACCCCTGACCCACATTCCTTATGAATCCATGTCTAGAATTTTATTTTTTTCCTCACAAGATTACTAGATTACTACTTACACAGGTGAAGCCTGTCACCCAGTCAAGAACATTGAGATAGCAGAATGTTTTCAAATGCTGGGCCATTGAGGCCTGTTGATGATGGACTCCCTGAACCCTGCAGCTGTGGCACAGTTCCTTGGGTCAGTGTTGCAATGAGGCTTCATAAACAGCCTGGTTCTACTGACTGTAGCCCCCCTAATGATTTCTTTTATCCAAATCAGTGATCTTGATTAGTCAAGAACTGACCACATCTCTCTACCAAAGGTCAAAACAATGCCTATCTGAACTGGGGACATATTTCTTCATAAATGTAATATAAATCCTGTTGGCTCTATTAGCTGTTACAGAAACACAGACTATTTTAATATGTTTTTTGGCTAAAATGATCCTTTTCTTTCCAGCTGTAGTGCCTTCCTGTCCCCATTTTATCAAACTCCTAAAAACATTTCCTAAGAAATATTCTATTATTGTATCTTTTAAAAGTAATAATAATCTTTAAAGCTACTAAAATTCTTGGAAAACTTAAATGTATTCTGAGTCCTTTGCTCTTAATTTTGGGTCTCCCTCCTGGTCCCATATTCTTGTCCACAAATGAAGCAACTTTACCCCTCTTCTTGGCCATGGACAGTTATTGAGGCTCTGTATCATCAGCAGCACAGACAAATGCTTGAGGGTCTCAAAAGCTGATCAACAGAAGTGATGAGAGATGCCTACAGAGAGCCCCCAAATCAGGCAATACAAACAGGTCCTACGTTGGAAGAAGATCCTGTCAACATCTACCTACAACTGAAGACCTCTGCAGAAAGATGTGTTCTGCAAGGATGCCCACGTTAACAGCTACTCACATTATAGAGTTTTCATGTGTCAACAGATACACAGACCACACTGCTAGCCCATTCCATAGGAAGCCAGTGATTCCCATTAGCTGATGGTAACACTGAGGGCACTTCCTAATGAGTCCTAGGCAATTCAAAAGTATCCAGGATTCATTCTCTCATGGAAAAGTTACATTTCTAGGAGACACCAACTCCGCTTCTCACTGTCAATGATATCCCAGAGTAATTCTGCAACATCCCTCATATGGGTCTTAACAGAACACCTTTAACTGGGCCAAAATCTGTCTTCATTTTTCCACAAAGACAGCTGAAATCTTGATTTCATACGAGGCACACTGTGCTTTCTCTGGAATGTTCCAAGCTTTTACACTATGCCATGTGGATGTGCTGGCGTGGGGAAAAGCAACCAAGCCCTGCTGAAATCAGTGGAGTTGAACTGGCAAACACCAGTTTGTGTGTGTGGAGCTGCAGAGAACCCTGCGCCTGTGAACTCAGACTGAAGACTCAGAGCTGGGCAATTCAAAGTGGTTTCTGAGAAGTTTTGGATGGAGTGCAAACATCCCTCTGTGTGCCCTCACGCCTGATACATCTTTAAGTGGAACAGCCTTTCGCACATGTACAAGCGGAAGAAAACTCAGTTTGTAAATCTACAGTTTTCACAAAACGTGGTGAATCCTCTCGCAGTCCCTAAACACATCCAGATGCTACAACAATTTCAAACTGAACTGAAAGATCTTTGTAAAACTGCCACATCTCAGCCTCTGGTTGCAAACTGTGACAGCCTAAAGCCATCTCAACATGGGAAACTGCTATGATTTTGTCAGAATCGAGGGCAACTTCAGCTTTTACCTATTTGGTCTGTTGTAACTCCTTTGATTTCTAAGGATCAGCTATAGCTTAAGAAGATGTCAACGACTATTTAGGATATGGAATACATCCTGACTTCTATGCAGACTCCAGGCATGAAGGACAACAGTGCAAGATCATGACTTTAATGCCCACAGGAAGGGGGAAAGCCCTATTCTTCTTAAGTACTGAAGACAGAATGGGAAATGGGAAGATCTTTGTCTTGGAGAATGATGCTTCATGTTCAAGTTGAATTGGTACTTTGGCTCCTGCCTTTTCTAGCCAAATGCACTAAAACAAAAACAAACAAACAAAAAAAATGAAAAACACACACCAAAAAAAAGCCTAAAAAAAAAAACAAAACTAAAAAACCTCAAACAGGAACAATGTCCCCCGGACAAAGAACATCCTGTGAACTGGAGCCACAGAACATCTGGGGGCCTCATGTTGCTGCTAACTAATGCATGACCTGGGGACACTGTCATTTTGTGCTTCACAAGTCTCCAGAGGGAAAGCTGACATTTGAAGGAGACAAAAAAGCTTCTTCGTGTGATGCCAACGCACCCTCTCCTGTTTCACTGGAAAGTGGGAGCATGTGAACAACACAGACATGAGCTCATGTTGCCACACGGATGGGAGCCACAGCCTCCCAGTCTCAATGCCAGTATCAAAAACCATGTGCCAAGACCCGTGGCATCTCGCAGCACCTTTTATTTTTTATTTCTGTTCAGCCCAGATTTCCATCAAATTCTGGACTGAGGTCACGGGACAATCAGAGAAGCTTCACAATTGTTGCTGGTGAAGGCACCTGATTTTCTTCATTAATAATTGCCCTATAAGCCATTCTTTGCTATTCACTAATCCGCTCTCCACTTCTTTTTGTCTGAGGCTTAAAAGCAGAACAAAACTGCCCCCACAAAGCACAGGGGCACACACTCCAAGACCGTGTGTGGGTCATGCATTAACACTGGAATTCCTTCATATCTTCCTTAAAATCATCTTGATTATCTTTGTTCTAGATGAATGAAATGCTTCTTTCCACCTCTGCATGGAGGAAAATTCCCAACCATGTGTTTAGACCTGGGGTTTGTCAGAGCTGCTTTCAGTTTGTGGCATCCATGTACCATGACCTAATTATTGTATGGACCCTCTCCTGAAGGCTGCCTTGGCTGGCTACATGAAGAACTGATAAGCTTCCTGGAGAAGGGAAAAGTCCTTAAGACCAGCTAAAGCTGTTTTCTGTCCCTGCCAGTTTCCAGACAAAGTACTGGTAAGAAGAGATTTCACTTTTTAAAAGGAAACATGTTCTCAACATGGTTCTTATAAATTAAACCACATCACTGTTTCAAAAGATGACAAAAGAACTGCATGCATGATTGATGAAATGTCCTAAACACTCTTACAGAGGAAAATGTAACAAATGCAAGGGCAGATCAGAAGCAACATGCCCCAGAACAAGGCTTGACAAACAGCACAGGGCTATAATACCCATTTAGAACTCAACGGTGAATATTTGCCTACTACATTATTTGCTTTAATTGGAAATAAAGAAACTCAGCGATGTGTCTTTAGGTGCTGGCACAGACATTTTCAAGTGTCACACAGGCCTTGGCAGACTAATTATTACTTGGTGTGAAGCATTAGATCTCCCCAGATGTGACTGTAGACATCAGCTGAGGAAGTGAGCGATTGCTTTGGTTACAAAACTCATTTGAAGGAGACGATCAGGTTTCAGCAGTGCTATGCAGACTCCCTCTGGCTCACTGGGAAGCTGCCCACCAGCCTGTGTGTCACAGTCAAAGCTGTGAGGTGGTTTGTTCCATGAGAGGGTGGGAGGCTGCCAACCTTAAGGAGATCATTTTTGTTATTTGCAAACACAAAAATTGCTTTAGTCTCGCTGGACATGCCAAAGCCTTGATCAAAATCACGTCCCTTTTGTGGGGACAAAACATATGTTCACATTATTCCAAAAAGAAACAAGGGGACATGAGAAAGAAAGGGGAGGGAATCTTTTTCTTTTGGTTTACCATGAAAATACCATGCATGGCTGACAGTTGTTTATCAGCTTTTCCAGATCAACAAAATGTTCTTTCATTAAAGAGCTTTCTGTCAATCTAACTTCTACTAAATAACAAAAACCAAATGGGGAACAGTCTCAGGCTCTGAGCTTGTCACATGACACTGCTGTTTTAAAGAGCTTCTTTGGTCACCACCTCACAGCAAGAGTATTCTGGAGAATCTAATTCATAAATACTCACTGCTTTTGCTTTGGGATACTTCCCACATGATTCCTTTTTATTGTTTTGGTTTGGGTTTTGCCTGTGACAGAGGAAGGAGCATTCTTGCTGTTTGGGTCAGTCACCTCCACTTCTTTCTTGGTCCACTCTGTGTGGTTTGTCCCTTCTTTACATTGTGTGCCCAAAAGAGAATCAAAACACAAAGCAGCAGAGCAGGAGAGAATCTCAAATTTTGCAAAGAAAATCTGATATTGGCAGAAGAAGGAACAGGGAGAGAGATCAGGGATCTCTCCTCTGGGATTGGAGTTGGGGGAAATAGCTAAGCAAAGGAAAATGCAGTGGCCTTATCTTCCAAAAAAACACATCTATCCTTCAGCTTCAAAAGGTCTTCTCTGAACAAATACCATAAAGGAGAAGATTAGAGTGGTTTGCATAAGAAGAAGAGTGAATCAAAACAGGTTCTTAACAACTCTCTCCTCTGTTCCAGTGAGGGGGAAAACTGCAAATCCAAACATGCAGGATGTATCCCAGTTGGGGGTAGGAGAGAGAAGCACAAAGGATATCAGCTTGTATAATGATAATTACAGGGACTCTGTCAATCATTAAGGCAAAGTGGCTGGTATTCCTTCCTGTGAGATGAATTCTCACACACGTTGTGGCAGGTCTTTCCAGATGGATGAGCCTTAAATTGCCAGAGGCAAAGGAAACCATCCATGCCTTTAAACTAATGCTAAGATGGAGCAGATAAGGCTGTGAACGGCTGGCACTTGGACTGACAACAACAACCAGAACAAAAAAGAGAAGAAAGTCATAAGTCATTTCTTGTTTCTCTCCTAACATCACCTTCCAGGTGGTCCCAAGCTTTAGGCATTTTTATAATTTAAAGGTCACTGGTATGTATTCTTTTATTACTATTCAGCCTTCTGGCAGAGGCTTCACCTGATAACAGCCACAGATAACAAGGGCAAAGAACCTTTAGTTCCTGACAACACCTGCTTTGCACAGGATGATTTCAGAGATCTAATGGGGTTGTCTTTGGGCATTGTCAGCACTTAGAGGGCCAAACACTGACACTGCTGCCAGCAGCAGAGCCAGAGGAGTTTCTCTTCCTATGCCTGTACCCAAGGTCTTGAAATATGCTGCAAGGGGACATCAGAGGCCTTCTACTGTGCCCGACTCATCTCATCACCAGACCTGCCCCAGCACATTCTGACTGGGCAGCACATCAGCAATTCCAGCAACATTTCACATTTATAAAGAATTACATATATACACATACATATATTTATATATCTATATTTTATATGAGGTTTGAATTTGTCTGTAGTCATGGGTAATTGAGAAGAACATTTCCAAGGCACAGTATCTGCAATATCTCCCAACAGAAACTACTGGAAGTTGCCAGTGCTCAACTAATCTGAAAGAAATAAACCACACTGAACGTATAGCAAGTGAGGAAGTTAGTTCATATTTTGAGTTCCTTTCATCTTTACTACCAGAGCTATGGCTTCTTTGTCCTGGGAGAAGGCCATCCCTTGAATTTTAATCCTACCTTCTATGTCTTGAGAGAACTTTAAACACATGATTTAAAAATAAATAAATATCCAAAGTAATATTTAGAATTGGCACAATTTAAATGAATTCACATAAAGTCAAGATGATGAAGAGATTCAGCTTTTATAAAGGAAGATTTACCATATGCCTTAGAAAAGTAGATGGAAGTCAAAAGACCTGGAGTTCTTACTGTGCATTACTCACTTTCCACCCCCCCATTGTTTCTATGCCCAAGGATTTGCTTGTAGAAAGAACAATTTTCTTTCAGCCTTCTTCAGCTCTGAACTTGGTTCTCAGTCTGCTGCTGAAGGTGTAAGCATCATAACTTCTACTTAGGACAGAGGCCAGTTCAGTACACTTAAAGCCATATGGAGCTGCTTCTCTATCAAGCTGTCAGACACAAATTAGCAGACACCAGCATGGAGGGGAAGTGTGAACAATCTTCATCAGGTTCAGGATGAATGGTCACTTCATAACTATAACTTCTAACCTGAAGTAATCTACAATAGATGTACTTGGGTTACTAACATAAGAGGTTCTCAACCACAGTAATAATACAGCTACTTTAGGATCAAGCGCAGACACAACTCTGAGTTTCACCAAGGAAACTAAGCGAAGGTTGGAATAAACTGATGCTCTGCCTCTGTCACTGTACAAGGCTTTCAAACTAAGTATCTGAAAAGGATTAGAAATAAAGCTGTTGAGCAACATCAGCAAGAGATGCCCAGCTAAGCCATGTTTCTCACCCTAGAAGGAGCCTGAAATGCCCAGCAGACATCATCTCATCAACTCATGAATGAGCAGCACTGTGAGGACAGGTATTAAGAGGCCCTTTTAAATCTTGCGACTATGGTTCCTGCATCTTTGACCACACTGCATGTGCTGTACTCCCTGCAGTAAGGAGCTCAGACCTCAGCCTGCAGAGGGTGATGGTGCTAAGGGCAGTGGCAGATCACTGGTCCCTTTCCTCCCAGACCAGCCAATAGATGCTATTTTCTTTCTTACTCCAGGCAATCACTGCTCTGATAGACAACTGACTAAACCCCACAAAAATGCTCTATGATGCTGACATTCTGGCCTTCATTCCTGCAACAGTGCCTCTCCATGCTGATGTTCTGGGCAGATCATCAGCCTTATCTTTGAGTTTCCTGCCTTATGTCACAACCCTACTGTTATTTAAACATAGTTTTGTATTTCATTTAATTTCCTTGCTTTTGTTTAGCTTTGATAAAGCAAAGGAAATCTTTTCTAATCGGTTCAAAACAAGCCCATTGACTCAAGACCAAGTTCAATGAGCTATCAGGGGCAACAGGATACTAATGGCTAATGCAAAAGTCTGAGAAAGAGTCATGGGAACAAAAGCCATTGGAGGAGGAACAACTCATCCTTTAAACCTGTAAAGGGGAAGTGGGATGTGGAGGGACGTTCTGAGTTGAAAAGCCATTGCAAGAGGGATTGGGACAGAGAATAAGCAAAGGGCCAGGGTGAGCTGAGAGGGAGACCACAACATAAGGAACTAAGACCTGTGTGCAGATATGTATGTGTGTGTACATATATGTGCATACAGACAGATGGAAATGTTTCTACATCTACATATATACATCAATATATATAGACATAGGATTATTTTTAATGATTTTTTTTTTGCCAAGCAAGCCTGACCTAATATCCTGGAACATCAAGGAATTTAAACTAAAGTATTTCTGGAGTTGGGAAACATCTACATATCAGCTCCCAAAAGATGTAATCAGACATATTCTCAGAACACCAAGTAATCACTTACTGTTGACTTGACTACATGCCAGTGTAGAATAAAAAAGTTTTAAGAAATGAAAAACATAAAGGGGCCAGTTCTACTGAACTAGGTTAACATCTAGAGTTTTAACCTGGCAGAGAATCATGCCAATTTTTGCTCCTGAGAACCAGCCATATGACAGAGCCTCATCCGTAAACCTTTCTGTGAGCTTCAGAGAACTTTGGATCATATCCCAGGACAGCTATTTTCAGGCTAGCTAAGGACAGAAGAGCTCCTACAAGGGAACAGCATGAAGAGTAAGTCCCAAGTCATAAAAATATTTTGCTTTGAGAAGGTTAGAATTCAAAAGTAAGTGAAGAAACAGATGAAGACCAGTCATATCAAAATTATCCAAGTTCCATGCATTTACAGATCCTTATCTAGAGCAAGAGCACATTTTATCTAAGAATTTACAAGAAAATAAAACTGCAGCCACCAGAACCCTTCCAAAAAT
This sequence comes from Chaetura pelagica, assembly GCF_000747805.2. Taxonomy (NCBI): domain Eukaryota; kingdom Metazoa; phylum Chordata; class Aves; order Apodiformes; family Apodidae; genus Chaetura; species Chaetura pelagica. The sequence goes on along the minus strand of NW_009952574.1, from coordinate 1,099,695 downwards.
CAATGTTCAGACTTCCAATCCAACTGCTTTCTCTCACAGTTTTTAGCCCAACAGCTCTAACCTTCTTAAACCCTCCCAAGAATATTTGCCCTGATTTTTAAATCTCCATTTATACAACATAATTGGGTCAGAGCTACCCTCCAACCTACTCCATGCAAAATCCTCAGTGCATTGTTACTGAATCATACCTGCTATTACAGAAACACTGTCGCTAGTTACTTGTTCACTAGCTCTACAGACCCAAAAAATCCCTGGCTCTTTTCATAATTTGCTAAGACTGTCAAGGGTTTTTTTCCTCCATTGCTAATTCACATTAGGGGCCTTTGGTTATGCTCAGTAATAGTTGTCTCTTTGATCAGCACCCAGGTCAAATACCATGAGAAGAGCCTTCCAAGAAATGTTCAGCTGTTCTGCCTTCCATCATCCTAAATGTAGGCTCTGCCAACAAAATAGCTTGGGATCTCATTACCTTTACTATATTAGGTTCTTTATAGACTTCAAGCTCATCTTCATTAAATCTTCTGCACACATTTTCCCTTACATTCTCCAAAAATCCAACTCAGGTTCAAGTTATTTAGTGCTCATTCTTCCATCTAAGAAGAGGTCCAACAATTTGGATCTCTGCAGCTTGGTCTCTCTCACTATTTTGGACCTAAGAGTTACCTGCAGAAAAAGTTAACACCTTTCTTGCTTTGAGCAAGCCTTAGTTTCCCCTGAGGTGTTTTTTAACCTCAACATAATCTAGTGTATTTATTGACTCCCAGAAAAGCTTTCCCAAGATAATCTTAAGCTAACAACTGGGGGTTCTTTTTTTTTTTTTTCAAATTTCAGCACTATTTGGAGCTTGGTTTTTATTTGCAGTACCTTCTGGTCTCCAGCTCTCTTTGGAGCTATATTTCTTCCCTCTCATGATAGTTAACTCACCAGCATGGTCAAAAAAAGGAAATGTAAACCCTTTAAATTCACACCATTCTGAGAATTTCACAAGGAGTGTATTAATCTCTACTCAGCCACATTAAAAGTATCAGGCATGAAACTTCAGCATCTCTCTAGCTTAATCCTTCACTGAGGTAAAACAGAGCAGAACATGGAACCTTTGCCATTTCAATCAGTTCACATTTGCACCCTTATAATACATTTTTTCAAGATATCTAGATCCCTTTTTTGCTGAAAGTCCATTTGTGATAAATACACACATGCATTCTTAAACCTCCCCAAAAGCTCCAGAGCAAACATCTATACGTGCACCCACTGATATGTACATTCTGATTACATTCCTGCCCCTTCTTGAGAACCTAAGGGATCAAGTCCCTCCCCTCTGTGGAAAACATTGTTTTATAAAGCAAATTGGACCTAATAGGCTGTATGGAGAAGGGAAAATGCTGCAACATTTCTTCCATTCTGGTTTCTCCCTTCTTCAGAATTGGGCATATTCACTTGGAATTTATTCAAGCTTCCAAACCAAATCAGTTTCTAAAGTCTTTGAGGTCTTCTAGGCCCTCCTGGTTTCAATAATGCAGCAGGAACACTATCAGCCCCTGGTGCTTTTATTGGTCCTGAGAATTGTAATTGTCTCTCAAAGCCTCTCAAAATGTGGTATTTCTACAAAACAGCTGAGCTGTCTGGATTATAGCCAGAATCTCTATTTTTTCCACCTCACTATTAAAGAGATCACTGTATTTTCTCTATCTTTTTTATAGTTACATTGTAATTTCCACTTGCCTCCTTAATCATGCTGACCCACTCCTCCACACATGGATATTCTTGTAAAATGCATTCATATTATTAATATTTTTCTTCTCTTTTGTTATCTCTACTGGCTTGTATTATCTGGTGTGTCATTTAATTTGTCCTTCAGCTTTATTCTAATTCTCAGCATAAGGTGGCTTCTCATTCTGAAGACAAATACTTGTCCCTGCCACACACTTCTCAGCTCCTGTACAAAAAGTTTCAGCTGCAAGTTTCCTCTGCCTGCCTCAAAAAAAATAATTAAAAAATCCCTCTCATTAATTATGAAAACTTTCCAAAACCTCAAACCTTTTCTCAGCTATTAGCAGCAAGACTTGAGTTTTCTGTCAAGTATTTTGTCTTGTCTCATGCATTTTATTATGTCAGATCACTCTCAACATTGCTTCTTTGAGGTAACACGCTGAGCAACAGGCTCTCTGAATAGAACTTTGTCCTTTGAATAAATAAATGTAATGTCAGTGACTGGTATCAGCTCTATTTCAGCTTACAAATGTCCTAGTGCTCTTCAAAACTACGTTAGATATTGCAAAACTAACTCATCTCTGTAGTATTTAATGACATGGAGTTTGGTGTCACATTTTAGAAGATCAATCATAATTCTTTTGAATTCCACATAGAATGAAGTTGTAATTTCATTGTGTGCTTTTTGTCTAAGTTCAAATCAATCAATATGATGCAAACAAACTGTGCATTATCCTTCTATTCTGAAAACAAAGACATTCACTGGTAGCTTCAAAACCAAGAACTTCTGAATGCTGTCACTCATCACAAAGGCTTTATGCTTTATGCATTTCAGTCTTTACAACTCAGAATGTTTCTGGAATGAATTATGCATTGTGGGTTTTTTGCAATGACAGGACTCTATGGAGGTCCAGTCCTTTGACTTAATGTTCCTTTCCTGTGTTATAAATATAAAATGGAGACACTAATTTTTCAAACAATCAAGGCTATGGGTGAGACTTACTCATTTCATATAATTTAGAGGCTTTCAGGCAATATCAACTCAGAAGCTCCATGCTTCCAAATTCAAGTTGTCTTTCTGTAGATACTCTATTCACAGAACCAACTGTTTGTAGGTTTGGGATTTTTGAGGATTTTGAGTATTTAACTGAGATTTGTTTGTCCTATTCAAAATCTCTGACTTAAGAAACACCTCTGGCCCCATCTGTACTACCAACATTATTCTTGCAGTCACAGGAACACCTCTCAGAACATCATCACTTAAGAGATGCCTGGATATGAGATTTAACAATTTTGATGCCAAGTGTTTACAAAAGCCAATTTAGATATAGCCCAAAATGCATCACGTTTGATCCAAGGTTCACAAAACCTCTGAATATGAAACAGTATGAAGCAAGTGACAAGCTTGGTCCAAAGGTGTTTTCACATTCTCCTTAGATGTCAGAAACACACCAAGATTCTTTTATTCTCCCAAAGTGAACAAGGCACTGTAGCAGTATCCCTGAAGGAGGAGACAGGGATATTTCAGACCACTTTATATATGAATCTGGGTTTAGAAACAACATTACAATGAACAACTAGTGCATGCCTATACCATTGTGCTCAGCTGAATAGAAGCAGACCACTACATTTCAGTATCATAATAGATCCTTTAATGCTCATTGCTGAAGTAGTTGTTTCTGTTTCAAAGGATAAATTCCCACAGTTTCAGAGAAAAAAGTCCTATCCTGGTGCTGAGAAGTTTGAAGCATTAATTTTCAGCCTGTCCATTTTCTTAGCATGATCCTTTTTTGACCAATGAAAAACATAAAATCCTACAGTTTATTTCTTTTTCTTTATGGGATTATTATTTTTTGTTGCTGTCCTGGTGCTTCAAATAAGACAGCTTCTGTGAATCTTGTTTGGAAAGACACCATGTGCTTAGACATTCAGGGAGTCCAAATTGTTCCTGATATTACGATTAAGATTCTTTATTAAAACCAGCTGAATGCAAATAAAATGGATTAAAATCTTTGTTCCCTAATTGTTAAATCAATATCTATGTACAGCTGAGAGTATTTAACTGGGGAAAAAGGCAATATTTTTTTGAAGATGTTAAAAATGGTCTTGGCACTAAATGCATCTGAGCAGAGGGACTCAAACTAGTCTGAATCACTCCTGTTTATAGTCAATGGCAACTGTGAATTAATGAGGTTTTAGAAGGCAGAACTTACTGCAAGAGGAAAGTGCATTTAAAATCTCCAAAACACTTTAAATTTTAACTTCTCTGTGTTTGTTAGGTGGTGGAAAAGCTCAAGGAGGATTTTCAGTCATGCATTTTACCTACAAAAAAAAGGCTTGGCACGACCCCTTGAATCCTTCCTTTCTTTTCATCAAGATATGGGTAAAGAATTATTATCCAACCTATTTGTATAAAAACAATGAAATGGAAGTGGGCTCAATTCTTCTCTCTCTTGCAGAAAGGCAGCCTGGGATACCACCAGCACCAATGGTTAATTCCCAGTGATCTCAGCAGCATGAACTATGCTGACACTTTCCCTGCCAAGAGCAATTCTCTGCAAAGGGACTTCCTGAACAGATAAGGGTAACACAGCCCACTGCCTATGTTGTTATTCCAAAGCCTAACTGATGAAACATATGGAAGTTCAGCAGCTCCTACAAACCAGCAACTCCTGGAGACCAGTGCACAAGGCAGCCAGAGAGAAATCTCTTTAGAATTAGTACCTTGAGCTTTTGTACCAAGCACATGCAACAAATTCAGATTTTCTCCCTTCTCGGGGATTTTTTTCCCTAACAAATCCTTAACTTGGGAAGATGAAGAGAGCTTCTACAAACAGGCTCAAGCAAGATAGGTCATGATGAAATAATTATGAAGTTTAGGGTGTTGGTACAATCTTTCCTATATATTTTTAAGAGCACCCAAGCAAGATTGTATAATGAAAAGCTGACTTATAAAAGTGTCATTCAGCTGCTCTGGATTCACAGTTATGATCAGTGTTAAGTCCTTGACAAAGACAGAACTCAAATACTCTGGATACTTTGTGCCCACAGCCAGTAGTTTCAATAATTGCTTTTGTTTAGAAAAGTGGAGTCAAGAACAAAAGAGTGGCTCTGAGAAAAGCTGCAGTAATTCCTTGAAAATAGGAGTGGTTTTCTTTAGAATGCTCCTAAACATCTTTTTCATAAAGAATGGTAGGGTCTGTTAAAAGTTTAACAAGACTGCAGAAAGGAATTACAAATGCCTATAAAGTTTCACTATCTGCCTGAATTTGAGGGATCCTGGGACACTTCTTGCCCTCTTCAAGGCTTCATCCACAAGCCTGCTAAGGATGTCTTTCTCCTTCCCAAAGCCCCCTCTCTGTTAAGCAAGCCAGCCTCTATTTGCTTCTGCAAGCATCATTTTCCTATTAGAAATGATGTTTTTATTACTCCTCTATCATGCTGAGCAGTGGGGGATATTACTTCTCCAACAGCTGGAGTGCAAGGCCTCTTACCCTGTGGGGATTTGGCAGTTACCAGTCGCAAACGAAGTGGAGCAGTGAGTAAGCTCTGCAAAGAGGATGTCTTTACTGTCAGCTAATAGCACACAGATCCCTCCATTCCTGCAGAACTAAAACCAGGCCACTCTTTTGCTTTTTAAGAGACAATAGGTCTCTTTCTCCCCTCCTCCAAAACAGGCCCAGCACAATAGCTCCAAAATGAAAACCTTTTGTGTGCACGTATTATTTGATTTCAAGCTGCCTAGAGTATAATGATGATTTTTTCAGCTCCTCACAGCAGCTGCCAGCATTTCTGTCAGCCTGCACAAGGAGATGGGAGCACAGAATATCTTTGTGTGTGTTATTTTTATTGTTTTTTTTAACTTTTTAAGGCATTGCTGCCAGCTCTCCTGGTAACCCCAACTGCATCCTCCTTATAGAAGGAAGATCAGCAAGGAAAGCCACCACTCAGCTTTAGAGAACACCAACCTATTCTGTGCTAAACCAGAAACTTGCAAAGCCAAGGGGAGACTCTGGAGATAGATTGAGGAAAAAAAAAAACACCACAAAGGCTCTCAGAAACAATAGAAGGACTCCTCTCAGGCTCATATATGAAACACTATTATTCAGAAAAGAGTAAGACTTACACAGCCTATTTATATTCCTCTCAACTTTCCCCCCCACCTCAGTCCTTGTATAAGAGAGAAGCTCCTCAAAGTCACCTTTTAAACATTCCCTGGGTGTGGTTACAGTCAACCCTAAGTAATCACTGATGCAGCCTTGGGTATCTGCCTTTAAAACTGGCTCTGCAGGGCTTATTATTCTTTTTTTGAGAGAGAGACATGTGGAGGGGAGAAACTCTTCAAATATCTTGCATAAAAACTAGCTAAGAAGGAAATTAAATATAGGAATTTTATTTTGCTATTGTTTATTTTTGCTGAAGTTTTTTTTTAGTTGCACCTCCTATTTATAAAGACTTTTCAAATCCCAGAAGCCTTGCTGAAGGTTGTACTGAACAATACGTGACCACCCACTAGGTGACCATATTCAAACAAGCCACCATGTGAACAAATCCCTATACTTGGAAGAATGAAGACTTGGCCTGAGGTTTAACATGCTTTCCTGTTCTTCTCACAGGGTGAGATCTGTGTTGTATTTGAGACACGTGTGGGCTGTGAGCTTGTGAAAAAGCAATCTTCTCAAATCTTGCTAGATCTATACATTTCATTGTAAACTTTTTTTTATTTCCTTAGTGATTTTAGACTTTATTCATGGATAGTTTCTGTCTCAGAGCTCCACTGACTTTCTGAAGCTCTACAGTGGCTCTTTGGCCACCTCTCAGGCTTGGCTAAAGTAGTCTCTAGTTTCTCTGCAGATGATGCAATTAAAGCCTAGGAAGCTGGAGACAGGATCTCAAGGGATGACAGTATTTTTAAGGTGCAAGGCCCTAACTTTCAGGTACCTGGGTATCTGCACAAATGGCTTTGAAAATCTATGCTTTGCTTCTAAGAAGTGTTTAATATCTTGGAGTCGAGATCTCAGAGTTGTGACATCTTTTTGTCAACACTAATTGTCATGTTCTTAGAGGTAAAATACTGTAGAGACCTGGAATGTGAGTTTTCACCTTTAAACTTCTATTTGCTGTCACTTGCTCCTAGAGAGCCATTAATCATGTCACATCACTCCCAGACAGAATAGAGCAGGGTTTTCACTGGTTCTCTCTTCTGCTGTGTCATTAAGCATGGGACAGAAATAATTTTGACTTCTAGCACATTAACCCTTTCTCAAAGATTAAATATCTGCCTTTCAAAACAGGTTGCTGACCACTGAACCCAAAGGCTGCCACTCAGCCCTGTGTTGCAAGGGTTGATTTAGAGTTTTCCAGTGTTCAATACTTATGAATGAACTGTCTCCACTGGCTACAAAAAAACCTTTCCAAGGAAACTAAGGCCATAATTACACCATGAAATAGGGTTCTGTGTTCTGCTTTGAGGTAAGGCTGCCAGAGCCTGATGAAGTGCACCTCTAGAAAGCATACATTTCTGTTTTTTTGGCACTAAACTTAAGCTTCACTCTTCCTAAGGCTTATAAACATATTACCTCAAGCTTGGTGTAGGAAAGTGAAGCAGAACGGATTCATTCTGGGGAATGGAAGAAGATGCTTGCAAAGGGCTTTTGGTTTTAAGTTTGTCCTGCTTGGAGAGGACGAAGGAGAGAATCCAACCCAGGGTGTTGCTGTGCCCCATCTCTCACAGCAAGAACAGGATTCAAGTGTGTTCTGGCTCACAGTGCTGGAGTTAAACTCTCTCAACCTTGTTGTGTCCCAGGCTCCAGTGGCTTTTAGCTCAGACCTATCTCTAGGAATCATTCCCAGTGTTTGCAAGCTAGGGAACAGAGCTGCTGCTATTCACAGCATGCTGTCACAGCCTAAGCCAGGGGCCTCCTGCCTCGTGATTGCTGATTTCAGTTCATTTCTCTGATTTACAGTTTCCTGATTTGCAGGTTGTTAAAATACTTGTAAAAAACACTGGTCTGGAAAATGTTCCTAAATAATTATGTTGATGACTAAAAATCGGCCTGAAAGGGCTTTAATTCATAGCAGCTTATACAATAAGGGGGATTTAGGGAGAGCTTTTATTCTCAACTCATATTTTTAATGTTTCATTCATGTTCATATCCTGTACTACAGACCCCAAAGTGAGTTTATATGGCTAAACTCTAATTCTACAGTCAGAAACTAGTTCATTCTCTGGAAAAGCTTTCTTAGGCAAATAAATTCTTCTATCTGAAGGTTAGTGCTGTGTTTATGTTCTGGAGGGCTTGTGGGGAATTAAAAGCCCTTTCCTCACTGGAAAGGGATTGTGGGAATTGAAGGTTAGTGTTAAAATAGGGAGTCTAAGCATCAGTGAGAAACTGAGGTCAAGGGTGCGCCCCATTCACTTGCTGCAAGTAAAGATCATCACTGAGTCTGTGCTCTGGGATTTGTGCAGAACAGCCTGAAACATCCTGGATCTGCAGATGAGCAAGGCACATCCGAGACTATTTTGATTGTTACCTCTGGTGCTGAGAGAAGAGAGATGTGTTGTCATTAGCCAAGGCTAATGCTCAGGCCTCAGCAGTGTCATCGCAAGCCTCAAGTTCCTTATTTAACCAGCCCCAGCTGTGCCAAACCCTGCCTGCTACACAACTAGAAGCTGCAATTAACCATTGAACCTCCCAAAACATCTGACTGATTGACTCCATTACAAGCTCTGCTTAGGACCATTTTGACATGTCCTCTGCTGGAAAATGTCTCAGCAAAAATTCTTCAGGAATGCATCTGTTCCTTTTAGCCAAGACAACTCAGAGTGTCCTGAGTGAGGCTGAGCCGGGCTGGAAGATGGGCTGTACCACATCCCAAGGGAGTATGTGTAGTCTTTTGTGAGCCATTTCTGGTTTTTCAATGACTCTCATCAGGAAAAAAATGCTTAAGATCCCCAGTTTTTAGAGAAAGAGAGAAACATTCTCTGCTCAGCTCTGTTTGCAAGTCTTATTTTCTTTAAAGGCCTCAGCCTGCAGTAAAAGAAAGTAACATAAATACCTGACCACATTCAGACAAGCCTTCTGAAGCAGGGTGGAGCAGTTTCTGCATTAGGGTAATGTAGAAGTACAGGAGTTTGCCTGCCAGATGTAGGCAACCCTGGAGTAACTGACACATCCTCTTGCAGCAATTGAAGGCTAAGGAATGGGTGTTGGGATACTCCCATCAAATGTGACAGGCACTACCCCAAGGTGCCAGCAGCCCAGGTGACAGTTTACTCATTTCTAGAAGAGCAGAACTTCTGGAGGTTATTAATTGGGTATTACAAAGCCCTGGTTAGTCAGTGCAGGTGTCTGCTTGGTCTGCCAAGAGGCAGGCATGAGGGAGTGTAGCTGTTTTCAGCTGAAAGGAATTACCTTGATGAGTGAAGTAACTAGGGCCATAAAAACACTGTATCCTGGTACATTATAAAGTTAGATATACCCAACATATGCATTTGTCAGGGTAGATCTAAGTGAGATGACCTACCATCTGCCATGACTCACTAGACTCTTTTTTGGAGAATAGTGAATCTTCCTTGTTCTGCTGTCAAGAAACATTAGTCAGCCAACGTTTGCTTTGTTTCATCTTTTTACTTCTCATCACACCCCCCTGTGCACAACAAGGACATGTGCTACCTTCTTGAAGACTACTGCAATAAGGTGATCTTGTAATGTGATTTTTCAGCAGGCACGTAAACTGCAGGAGCTGTGGCTGCCTCAGCTCTTCTGAAAAATGTGCTAAAATTGCAAATTCATCATATTTGTTGGGACAGTTTATGGAATCTACCTGAAAATGAAAGTAGGGTCTGGGTTAAGTGTAGAAGATTCCACAACTTTTAAGTGTACCTTATATGCAGAACCACATGCCAGCCTTCCTTGAGGGGAAAACAGCCCAACAAGTCAATTCATTGCACTAGATCTAAACTGACTCAGAATTCAGGAGTTATGGATTTTCTATGCTATAAAATGCTCTGGGGAAGCATCCCAGTAACTAAGCAGAGCTGCAAGCAACCAGCTCGGAAGGTGGTACATTGAAGGAATGTCTCTTCATACTGTATTAAGTTACTGAGAAAAAAAAAATACTTTATCTGCTAGAGGAATTTGATGAAGCAAATGACGTCTTGATAAAAGTTTTCAGCAATTTTTTGCACATAGAATGGGGAGGATTACCTAGTTCCTGAAAGGAAGAAGGTAGGATGTTTTAAGAACTGCTATATCATGGCTATGAAGGTTACGATGGGCAGCACAGAAGAGCAACAACTCACTAGTAACTCAAGGTGAATTTGGAAATTAGATGGACATATTTCTGAGGGACAGAACTTTAACATGATACTTGTAGTGCCAAATAAACTGATCTGGTGAAACAAGGAGGTCTGCAAGCTCTTCCATCTCCTTTAGCAACTTTCACAGCTGCAAGAAGTTTAATTTGTAGTTATGTCCTTGTGTGCAAGTGAAGATGAGAGTATGGAACCAGTCTGTGTTAGAATGGAGGTGTGGGTCTTACCATGAAGTAAAGAAGTCTACTCTGCTCTACCAGAATTTTTGCCACTTACATCCCTTGAGGAGCTATCAAGGATGCAGGACAGACTGAGGTTGAGAGTTTTTAAAAAATTTCCATGTTGTTATTAACATGTATGAATATTGAATTCTATGTTTCCTCTTTGGTTTTATGACTATTGCAGATTATTCAAAAGCAAACTGAAAAAGTCATTTATTGCCTGGGTTTGTTTTGTTTTCTAAACCTGTAACACTTTAAAGCACCATGAAGAGTTCTGGATCATACTGGCAAGAGGGTATGGAGGTTATTAATTGGGTATTGCTTAATGAATTAAAAGAACTTGTCTGTAAGTCTGAACTCCACCATAAATGGAGGCGTAGGAGTCCATGTGGAACTGTAAGGTCAGTTATTGTTCTGAGAACCCAGTGAAATTGTGGTGTAACTACTGACAGAAGCACCTCAAAAGTCTGTCAGCTTTGCTAAGGCTTCCTGCCCTCTCCTGATGACCTTCTATAACTACACTGATGATCTCCTGACAACAGGTTTTCTTGGTACCTTTCCATGTCTTCCTGACACTTTAGGTCTTGCTAGAAAACAGATGTTCCTGGAGTACTTGACAGTCTCACTCTGAACACTGGCAGGAACCAGAAACTGGAGAACTCAGAAATAAGAAACTTTTTTTTTTTTTTCTCTTTTTATTACACCTGATCATTCTTGAGCCTTGACACTAGGGGCTAAGACTTGGGCAAGGATCCAGATTGGCTCTTCCCCATAAAATCCATTCTAAAGTCCCTACATGCACATTAAGGTGAGCATGAAGTCTAGAGTTTCAGTTTTAAATCTCAATTCAGTTGCTTAGGTTCTGAGCCAAACATTTGCTAGGGGAGGGACATGCACAGCAGATGAGCAGCTTTGTTCCAGGATACCTGTTGCCACTAAATGTGTTGTAAACCTACAGATCATACTGTTCTAGATCTGAATTCCAGGAAACCAGCTAATTAAGAAGCAATGTGTCCTCACCTTGACCAAGTATATGGTTTTTATTTATCACTCTTCACAAAATATTGCAAGTGGACACCATGATCTGAAATTCTTGCCCATGACATCTGCATTTCAGACACAGCCATTTTTTCAGGTCACAGACCAAGTCTAGTTAAGCCTTCTGGAGGAGTCGCTTCAAAGGATGTTCAAAATGGGAGAGAGATATGGAATGTGGCCCAGGAAAACTCTGTACCAAAATGATACACTGTGAACTATAAAGTCTTTATCTACTGATATCTACACAAATACATTTTTTCTGTCATGCCACCTTTCCCCAAAGAAACCTCTTCAGCTTTTCCTCCCAAAGAAAATTTGCTTGACAATTTAAACTGCATTTTTTGTGTTGTAAAGGTTCTGCAGTATAGTGGGCTGCTACTCAGGCTTTTCATGGCTTCAAGGATCACCTTATCAAAGAAAAAAAAAAAAAAGCTGCTTAGTACTCAAATCATCTTGAGATAACTCTGATTTGAGTAAATGTGAGACTCTGATTCAGACAAGCAGATGGTACCTGGTAATGTTAGTACCCAATCTTAAAATACGCTACTGTCAGCTGTATGCATATGGGAGATAACCACAATGTTTCTGGACCTCTGGGCTCCCTTAGAGAAATGTGAGCCCATTTAGGTACTATTATATCTTGGCTACTGACCAGTTTAATGTGAACTGAACACACCATCCTAAACAAGGGGCTCCTAGGCAGGCTGTCAGCAGTAGAGCTTGAGACTGGGGCCTCTGGGAGGGAAACCAGTGAGCTCTGGCACTCTGAGGTTAAAGGTGAACAGCCTCTACAGGAAAGTTATTCTTCTTCTACTGCCCTGCTGAAAACAGTGTCCCACAGGACAGATGCAGGTTACAATTTTTGCTGCTTCTGGGGTGCCTGGGTGTTGGGATTTTTTCACTTTATCTCACCTGCCAGACTTAAGTCAGTACCACTGCTCGGGGTGACAGGGTCACAAACCATCCCAGGAAACTGATCCACATGAGAAAAAAAACAGATTTTGTTTCACCAGCAGACAACTCAACTGCTTGTATTTGGCATACCTGAGGGGCAGCTTGGAATGGGGTGGAAAGGGCTTGCTGAAGCCTGTGCTGCTGCTCTCCAGGGCAGAGCTCATCACCTGGGGGCCTTAGATTTCTCAGTCAGGTGGTGGCAGTAAAATCCTGAAGTGAAAGTGCTTCCATTGTGTCAGGCCACTCCTGCAATGGGAATTCTGCACAAGTCTGGCAGTGCTCTGCACCAAACATTCTGTAGGAATAAAAGGCAAAATAAGTAGTAAGTGACTTCAGTTATGCTACTGGCTTGCTTCACATTATTCCAAATTAAGTCATTTTTGAACTTAAAACCTTTGGTTTAAAATAAACCAGAGAGTCATCGGGGGAGAAAAACCTGAGTGCCATGAAAACTGAGCTGAGTTCATGGATATGATTAATTTTCCCCTTTCCTTTCCATCCGTTCAGGGGCCAGCGAAATCCAGCTCTTACCTGCTCTTTATTTACCCTGAAACTCAGAGTAATAGGAAGAACAGAGGAGCTGATATGACAGGATGTTTGTAGAAGGCTCTGCCTTCTTTGAATTGTTCTTGATACTCCTCAGCTGGCATTCAGTTTCTTTGGGTGCAGACAGGTATATTGCAGTGATACAGAACTTGGGCCCAAATAATGTGTCACAATGGCATTAACTTGAAGTTTGGACAAAATCATGTGTCTCCATTTCTTCTAAGCTCAGGATGGGGAGATCCCTCTCACACACAACCCACATACACATACCCCCTCCAGAGTATGGCATGAACAACTGAAGGCCCCGTGATTACAACTTTTATTGTTGATGCTCCCTTTCATCACATCAAATATTTGCGCCAAACTGACTATTTCTAAGACCATCACTCTTCACAATGCCTACAGACATTAATCTTCCAAAGAAGAATTTCGATGGCAGCGTCGACCCTTCAAGCTAATATCAGGGAGGTGATGCCCTGTCTGTTTTTAATTAGAGCTAGCTTTCTTAATGAGGTAATGTTCTGTTGTGCTGGGTTATCTCCTAGAAGACAGGGCAGCAGGCGAGCTGGTGGGGAGGGACACTTGAAAAACATCACAGGCAAGCTGTTTAATGTTAGTGCTATCATTCATCACCCGGGCTCTTTGGAGAGCCTGACAGACGGAGCATGTCCTGTGGGGACTCCATCAGGCCCTGGCATGGTGCTTACTGCAGCTTGGCCAGATGGATCCAAGCGGCAGGCGAGACCCCACTATTTGGACAGCATTTATAGCATCCTGGGCAAACAGTCAGGAAATGTTCAATAATGTGCCTTGCACAAGTGTGGCAAGAAGCAGATTCTTCGAATGACGGGTTGCCAAGAGAAATCCTGGCAGTGCCTCATTCCAGTCCCATGCTGGTTTTGTTGTTATTGTTTGAGGGCTTATTAGGGTTTTTTTAAGGGCTGACTCAGTTTGAGGTTTCCATAGACCAGATTGAAGGTGCCTTGAATACACCCATCAGGTTCCCCATCATGGGGACCAATGTGCACTGCAGAATCCCTGGCCCACGCATGCACAGCATGGATCTGGGCTCTGGACATGCTGACATGCTGTGTTGTCTTTCCCAGCAGCCAGAGAGCAGTGCAGAGCTGCCTGCTGTCCCCTCCTCTGCTCCTGATGCAAAAGGGATCCATGTTGTTTGGGAAATCAGAGATCAAACGCCACTGCAGACAGGGAATTTAGTGGGGATGCTGGCTACATATCCAGGTTACAGAATGGGATCCAGCCTGGTATGCTGACAGCTTCTATTATGGAATTCAAGAGGGGCTCTGCAGTGTATAGTTCAAGTATACCAAACTGTTTCATACATAAATAATGTTAATTCCCAAATTTTGCAGTCTAGACCTTCTCCTGAAAACGTGAGTATACCCACAGACCTGCCTCTGGAGTACTGGATGTGTGACATCTCTCCATCTGTTACTCATCAGGAGGATTGTTCTCCCAGCAGAGCAGAGCCTACAACAGGGAAGGCAGATGCCCTGGGGAAAACAGGGTTCTGCTCTCTCTGCTCAGTGTCCTGCTGCCCAGACTGGTTGCTGCTGCTGCTGCAGAAATCCTAGCCATAAGCCCTGTGGGTGCTGAAAGCAGATGTGTTTAGTGGCACTGGTGTTTTGCTATTTAAGTCCCAAACTTTGCCAGCAAGGGGAGAAAGGAACAAGGTTAAAGCACGGCCCCTTTGGCTGCTGGCAAAAAGATGTGTAGCCTCTAGAGGAGGAAAAGCTCCAATGAGCCCGGAAAGGGGATAGCTGTGATGTGTATTTTCAGCATAAATGCCAAAGCCTCATTAAAACCCCAATGCAGAAGCAAAGCTGTCCTTTGCACCATTTTGGCAAAGCTCTCCCACTTTTCTGAGGAGACCTCCACCTCTCCTGGGAGCCAGAACTGCAGTCCAGGTGAGGGACAGACATGCAACTCAGGCACCTCCCCATGTGCTGTGGTGTCAACTTCACCTGTGAACTCAGTGTTGGCTCAGGGCTGGTGCACAAAGATGTAAAATCCATCTGGGCCTTGCAGCCTTGGAAAGCTCTTTGATGGTGTTTCCAGCAACAAAAAATGTAGCATGTGCAGAGCTTTGCATCCTGTTGCTAATAAGTCTGCTTTTACACCACTCTGCTACACTTATTAACTTTCATTTACGTATTTTTCCCATAATCTTTTAAACATGTGACTAGATGACCATAAATCCTGGAGGGTGAGGAGTGCAGGGTATGTTGGAAGAACAAGTAGTTGAGGCTCCGTTTAACCCTCCAGTCACCACTAGAAAGGCCAGAGCCCGAGCAGCCATGTCCTGCTGTTATCCCAACAGAGGCAGGTTGGCAGGGAAGGGTAAATGCTTCAAAGGGAACGGATTTTCTTCCTATGGCATCCCAAAACAAATCCCAAATTTGCTGCTGCTGTCAAGTCCCAGAATGCAAATGAATGCAGAAGAGAGCATTTGCAATGTTTTGCTAGCAAGTACATGCCATGGCTCTGCGTTGGTACTCAGCTGGTGATGAAACTCCATCTGTGGATTTTGCAACCAGGTTCACTGAACCAAATGGCTTTCCCTGTTCCACAAGATATGATGAAGCAAAGGAAACATGGTGTGGCTTGTTAAGGCAAGACAGAAGGGGGCAGCTGGTTAGTGTGTGTGAAACACCATTTCCCACTGCACAGAACAAGGGCTCAGCAATATCCAGAGCTGTGCTCTCCTGTGACAAAATAAGGGATTATTGGGGAAGATGGGGTGGGAAGGTAGTGACACTGAACTTCTAGGTTTGAGTTCTCCCCTTACTACTCTTGGGTTTCAGACTTCTTACTGAGAGAAATGGTGACAACTAGTAAGATTGTGCAATATATATTTTTATATGGTTTTTTTATACGTGTATACACATAGTTGCTTCCAATTACCCACGAATAACTGCTTCCTCTATTGAGCCAGCTGCATAGATGACTGAACAATCTGTCTGTTCAAACATACTTCAGTCAACTTTCTCTAGCTGATTTGGCAAGAATTTTTCTTTCTATAACTGGACATTCTCCAGTAACAACTTAAGACAGCCTTTTGACTTTAGGTCATGGCTCTATGACACTGAAGGATTCCTTTCATTTGCCTCTCTCCAAGTGATGATGGGAAAACCAAAGGACTACCATGCCTCTAGTTCAGAAGGAACAGTTTAATTGTTTGGGCCACACATCCATGTGTCTGCTGGTTTTACCACAAAGCAGGACGCAGGATGGATTGCATCAAAAACAGGGGTTTGGACTTGCACTCAAATTCTGACATGTCCTCAACAATCAGCTATTGCATGGAAGTAACTTCTCACCTCAAAAAGTTGCTGCAGGAACAATATCCTGTGATGACTGGAGGGCTTGGAGTAGTGATGAGAATTAGGGGAAAGAAATCTCTGTCCTAGGCAACCAAGAAAGACTTGGAATAAGATCTGCCAGCGGCAGCATGGGTGAGCAGAAGGGGACAGTGTTGCCATCAGGAAGTTGAGGTCTACTCCACCTCTCACAGTGCTACCCCTTTTGTGACAGCTCTACTGAGACTAAAAAACATCTAGGCAGGTTATAGCATATACATTTAACACGTGGAAATCTATCCTGCACTCACTAAAACTTCAGCTTGGATTGACAACCACTCACTAATGTTTCATGTGCCCCAACTGAGAGGCTAGAAGAAAATGTGGCCTTGATTAGCAACTGTTAATCAATTTCCATCTCAATTAAATCTTGTTGTTCCAAATACAGCATGAGACCACTTGGTGTGTAAAGTACCAGACCGTATGTGCTGCTCTGCAGGAGGAAAACAGACCCCAGTCTCCAAGGCTGTTGTCCCAGGGACTTTCATGAGCAGTAAAATGCTATTTCCACAAGATCAGCACTTTTCTGCAGCCATTTCCTTGATGACTTAGGGCAGTCTGTTGGGACTGAGTTTGATAAGGGCCCCTGATCTCAGTAATGCAGCTTAATCTCCAAAAGCTGGATTTCAGCACTACCTAATCGCGTTGGGCTCCTTTGCCAGTCCATTAATGCTGCTGCAGGCTTCAAAGATTTTGGTGGCATAATGACATCTTCAGACCTATCTTTATTGTATTTCCAAACCTCCTGTGCAATCCCATGTCTCAGAGCCTATAATATTATTTTAATTGTCAGTTTACTGCTTTAGAGGCACCTTCCTTCATAACTTCTGCTTTGCCTGTACCGATGAGATCTCTTGCAGATGCAGTTAATCAGAAAGATTACAATCACTCTAGAAACACCTGCACTGGAAATAAGTCTGGCTTTTATTACTATGAATTCTTTCTGCTGACAAGCTCTGGGAGGAGAGGATGGGGAAAAACCCAAGATCCCTTTGCACAGCTGGAGTATAAATGTGAAATTTTCTTCCCATTTATTTTTCTTCTGTAAATGATTTAGCTGCTATTGATCAAGATTACCACCAAATAAAAATCAGAATCTACTAGTTTGTGGTGTTTTGTGTAACATACTCATAAAATAAATCTATGCCTCCACCACTGGAACAGGCCATGCTTTTTACTATGATATGTACAGGACTGGAAGTGGTGTCCATAGTCAGGGCTCAGCTAATAATCCTTCAAGAGCAGCAAGGATCCTGGGTTGGGACTTCAAAATGTATATGGAAAACAAAGTAATTTAGTTTTTCCAACAGCCTGAATTCTCTTTACCATTATGATATGGATAAATGTAAAAGACTGAACTTGTTAGTTGTAATAAAGAGGTACAATAGGAAGCAGAGAAATCAAAAGTATTAAGGGAACACAACAAAGATGTGCCATGGACTGCAGGGTAAAAAGACACTCTTAATCCTGATGCAAGCTCTTGGAGTGATATTCCTGTTACTATGAATCTCTGCTCTCTAATTGCTGGGTAAGTGCTGGCACGTTGTGGCCAAGAAATACTAAGTTTTCCATCAAGCTCTGCAGCAGTAAGGGTGACACAGTGTTTCAGAAAAAGGAGGTTCAGATAACAAAAGATCCTGGGATCCTGAAAACTGACAAGAAATAAAATCCCATCCCTTGCAGGAAACTGAAGGACATTCACATCCTTCAAGGACAGGCTGGTAACAGTCTAAAAAATAGCTCAAGGTGTTCACTTTTATTAAGGAATGTTTATCTGTTAAAGTCTGCAATTGTCTCAAGCTCTGGACACAGAGATAGAACTGTTTAAAAATCAAAAATTACATTTAAAAGCTTTGAAAGATCTTCACAATTGTTATGATTTTATAAGAAGCTGGAAAGTGCTGCTTCTACAGACATCTACTAGCATAGGAAAAAAAAAAATAATGAAACTGTTTCACTCTCTCCAGGACCAAATTCTCAGTCCATACAGAGTCAGTATGAAATGCTTCCAATCCACAACATCCTGCTTTCTCTCACTGGATGTCAACTCAAGCTAAATATGTGCTCAAAGTGTCCCATTGCTTCTGCAAAAGTTACAGAAAAGAATCTCTACTGCAAAAGCAAAAAAATGTAGCCCTTTTACAGACTCCTGATAATAGTGTTTTCTTTTAGCTTCTTAGCTTACCTACCTTTTCCGTTCTTAGCTTACCTACCTTTTCTGACCAGAAACCAGCACAGACTGGGCTATTACTGCCTAGTTTTAAACAAAGGTATTTGTTATACATATATGTGTCACTTCCATTTGTTTAAGTAGCCTGCAGTTGGTAGTAGACAACTAAGAAAAGGAATGGCCTTATCAGAGAAGATGCTCCATTTATATGAAGACGACACTTGACATTTTGAGTAGAAGAAATAGTAGGGCCCAATCAGGCAAACAACTTAGGGGCATCCAGTGCAAGCTGGATGGATTTCAGGTATCAGAACCTAGGAAGGTAAGGCAAAAACCTCATGTATCTAGATGGCTTCTGAATTTTGTAATACGTCACCCAGTGAAATACGTACAGAGTTTTAAGAACTCCCTCATCCCAAGTTATCTCCTAGTATGAAATGGAAAGAGGTGAATTGGAAACTCTCTGGGCTACAGAAGGTCTAAAGTGTATCTCTTCCACTTTACCAGGTGTGGTATCATGAGGTCTGTGACAGAGAAGGCTGTCACTACTGTATCTTAGCAGAAAGCCTGTCCATGGAGTGACACAGCCCTGCCACACACCAGGGCACTCTGGACAGTGAAGCACAATCTCATAAAGTTGGTTAAATCCAGTCCACAGGTACTTTCAGAAGCAGGAAGTAATGTGAGAGGAAACATTTCAGACACCCTTTTCTTCTTGCTCCTTCTTTTGGCAGCCTTTCACAGCCCTCTCAGCAAGGTGTTTGGTGCCAGCCCTGGTTTTGGGTGCTTAACCCTTCACTCAGTGTACAACTGAGCACCTAACACATATTAGAAATGGTGACACAGTGCTGCTCACAGCATGGATAAGGTTTCAGCTGCCTCTATTAACCACTTGTCCACTCACAACCAAGCTCTATTTCTTCTTCCCAGAGCACTGTCAAGGCTGCATTACTGAGAAGTGTTTAAACATGGGCTGCAGAAACAGAAGGACTTTGCCTGGTAGGAGATAGGAGGTCAACAGAGGTAACAGTCATTGCTGACTTCAGTATACTTAAGTCAAACTTAGCCTGTGGTTAAATATACAAGTCCTTTGCCCTCTAAGGCTTAAAACAAATTTCTCTTAAACTACTGCATTGGCTTACATTACAAGATAAATTATGAAAAATAAGTTGGCCTCAAAGCATATTTTTGCTTAGCTGCTCTGGGCATGAACCATTTCACTTGGACTCTGTTTTCTAGACCACCTATCTCCCTCACCAGGAGGATGAAGAGAAAATAATCAAAAGGGGCTGGAGCCTATTTAGACAACTGGCCAGCTCCTTGCAAAGGGCTCCTTCTCAGTTAGAAGAGAGAAGATCCACCACAGAGGAAAAACAAATCCTGCTAAAGGCTGAACATGGTAATGATGCAATGGTATGATGTTACTGGACAGAAAGGACCAGGTTCACTGGTGTAACCAGGAGCACAGCACATGATCAGGACCTACACCTTTGTTTTTTCTATCTTATCCTCCTCTCTCTTGCTCTCACCTTGTCTTCTTGCCTATCTTTACTAGTACATTTATGTAAGTGCTGAACACAGTCTTGCCCACTACAACTCTCATCATGCCAGTCACTTGACAATGGTGATCCCAGTGCCCTTTTATGAGACCTTTAAACAGTTATACTTGAAATTAATATGAATGCAAGCTCTTGAACTTTACAATCAAGCAACAATGACATGTAAATTCTGAATCTTCTCTATCAGCATGATCTAGCTGACTCTAGCCTATAAGAAAGCTGGGTGTGAGAAGACAAGGGGTAGTGGATTAAAACTTGAAGAGGGGAGATTTAGGTGAGACATTAGGAGGAAATTATTCACTATGAGGGTGGTGAGACACCAGAACAGGTTGCCCAGAGAAGTTGTGGAAGCCTCCTCCCTGGAAGTGTCCAAGGCCAGGTTGGATGGGGCTCTGAGCAACCTGGTCTAGTGGGAGGTATCCCTGGCAATGCAGGGGGGTTGGATCTAGATGATGTCGAACATCCCTTCCAACCCAAACCCATCCATGATTTTATGATTCTATGGCTCAAAAGGGGAACTGTACTAAAATCTAGTACTGATACAGTATGTATCAGTATGTAGATCAGCTCTAATGAGGGAACTAGTAAAGCAGACACCTCTGTAAACGCATTATTGCACTGTTGTTGAACAGTGCCACTCAACTGCAGCTCAATCAGCTCCCTTCAACTCACTTAACTGCAGAAATAAAATGTTTCTAATTCCCATTCCCAAACATGGTCCAGGCTTGTGCTGTCTTCCCAAGTTTCCTGACAGCTCTGCAAAGGTGACCCACTCCTCTTTATCTCATCAGTGAACTCTGATTAACTGCCTTGCTGCTACCTCTGTTGGTCAATCCATGCAACTCTCTCTGAAACAGTGAACAGCACCAACTGCACCTCACATTTAACATGCACCCGACTTTGGGTTTGTGCCTAGACTTGAACTAAAAAAAAAAAAAAAAAAAAAAAAAA
>NW_009952574.1:1060026-1078511 GCF_000747805.2 Chaetura pelagica | reverse complement strand
AAAAAAAAAAAAAAAAAAAGGAAAGAAAAATTAAAAAAGAATTTATGATCTCATGAACCTTGAGAGCAGAGGCCCTTGAGCATCTTGTGAATGACAGCAGCCCTCTTAAGGCTGGATCCTAGCCTGAGTTTTCCATCCAAGAGGACGGAGTGATGTTTGGAATTACAAAGCAAGGAATCTAAACTAAACCAGGTGTCTTCCCAGTTTTGCCAAAAAAATAGTTTGACACATACTAGCTTATAAATAGATGGTTCTGCCAGATCAAACAATGATATACTACACTGACCACTCAAACAGCCCAACAATGCAGCAATTTTCATGAGGATGCAGTATTTTTTTTTTACTTTTTAAAATTGAAAATAATAAACAGATTGGCTTGTATTATCATGAAAAATGTGCTAAAGGGTAAGGTCTGTGAAGAAAAATCTGACAAGTCATAGGTCATAAAAGTTTCAGTTCAAGCTTGTTCATATTATAGTGAAGTAAATTATTGCTGAAAACTTCTTTCAGATAGTTCCTTTTTGGTTGGGTCTTGGTTTTAAGATGAGCAAACACTTTAAATGTGAGCTTTTTCCATTGTTTGTGAGCAATAAACAACATGCTGAACAGAAAAGCAGAGACCACAGGTCATTCTGGTGTAAAAGAAATGCTCCATTGTGTTTTCTTCCAACTGCAGAATATCCTTTATCTAACTGAGACAGTAAACATCTTCTGTCCATGCACAGGCATCAAAACAGGGAGTTCTCAGCATCATCCAAGGTTTTATTTTCTTGTACAGGTACAACCTCTAAACCCAGTTGGTTCTTGGAAAATTCAGACTGGCCAATGAAATGCTGACATGACTGACTACAGCACAACCTGATGTTCTGGGGGTATAAGTCTCCTTCTAAGATTTAACTCCCTTCACTGGAACTGTTTGCTGTTTAGTTCTCATTTTGTTCTTTCTAAAATAGGACTGTTTTGATCATGATAAGGATTTTTGCCCTCTCTCGGAACAAAAATGATTTTGAGTGGAGATGTGTAGATCAGTATAGCTGCATCAAACTACAGGACCAAAAAGTGTCTCTGTCTGCAGCAGAACTACTCAGTGTAAAAGAGAAATTTCTTTTTCCTGATAGGCTCCATTTTTCCTGGAGAGATGCCTGAATACAGTAATAAGGAGCTGACAGGGAACCAGTCATGCTGAAATGCCTTCCAGTTTATAGATGCAGAGAAAATCTCCTCCTCACATTTAATGCCACAGAATCACAGAGTCCATCCATGGGACCCTTCCAGTCATGTCTTTCCCTTCTGACAGTCTTCTAGCTCCCCAGGACTTTCTGACCCCGCTCAATGTTCCTCCACCTGGGATGTTCCTCGAGAAGAGGCTGAAGGTGGTACAGCCTGTTGCTGGGACATGCTGCCATCAGCTGCACCTCTTCCTCTCTGAGACCCACTGGATCCTTTCAAACAAGAATTTTATCTGACACAGCAGCCACAAGTCTCCCTCAGGGGCTATTTCTAGCAGAGAGGCCTGTGCTCCAGCACGTGAAAGTGCTCTAACACACAGCACATACTTTTCCAGGCTCCACCGCAGCGTCAGGCTTAATGAAACACTTAATTATCAGACCTCAAAACTTTCCAAGCAAGACAAATGGATGTCTTGCATTGAGGCCTGGCTGTGCAATCCTTCCTCTGCTGAACACTTGCTCCTTGGGACAGGTAAAACCAACAGGCTGAGAAACAAAGAGGCTACATAAAGCATGCTTAGGGGTAGGAATGTGGCCATGCTGGTAACTTGTTCCGCCAGCATAAGGGAAGCCTGGTTACAGGATCCAGAGAGCTGCTTGGCATCTGAGAAGCAAGGAACTAAATCAGAGACTTGAGACCTAAGCATCAGTCCCTGAGCTACGATAGGAAATAATTAAATCATTGCAGTCATTGATTGAAGCAGTCTCACCCAAAACAGGCTAGAAGAACCTGGAATGACTGGACACAAGCAACAGATGCAGACAAGAGACATCATTGAAAAGAAGCCACTGAAACTGTGGCTCTTGCCCCTGTTCCTACTTTCAGAACAATCCAGTGACATGCACCAGTAGTTCTCTCCTGACACTGAGGCATGGGACGAGACATGTGGCAAGCACTAAATTCTTAGTTTTCAGAAGAGGTTGCACATTCTGGGCCAAAGAACAAGCACTTCAAACCATGGTGGCAGTAAGCAGGTCCCACAGTTCCCATGGCACAGCAAAGCATGGGGGCTTTTCAGTACTGACCAGTTGTTCTGTACTGAGCACATCATTCCTCCCCCCCAGCCTGGTAGCCACAAAACACTCACCAGCTTTCTTTTACATTACAAATTTAAGATCTACCTGCAAAATATATAAAGCCTCCAGCAGGACAAAGGTGCAGAGCAAGAGCAAGAGAGCTTAGGGCTGTCACTACTGTCTTTGGTAGCTGAGAATTTGTAAAGTGGAAGGTTTTCAGTACTGATCTGATGTTATCTGAAATTGATTGTATGGCACTCCAACTTTTTTATCAAATGGAGTGAAAAACAAGAAACCATTGCTGGAGAGTCTCTGATGTTGATCACAAGGAGACTAAGTGCTTCTTCCCAGAGAAAACAAGATTTTTCCACTAACCCCTTCTCCTGCTTTCTCAGCAATTTTTTTCTGTTTTCTCTAGTCTGCAGCCCTTCTCTAGCCAGTAAATTCAATATCTTGTGAGATCTTGAGAGAACAAAGTGAGCATTAGACAGACAAACAAGGAAGGGGTCAATTATTGTATTAAAATCCCCAAGTGCATTGTTTTAGCACAAATTTCACATTTGCTTGCGCACGTTTTTAAGTGATTCCTTATTTTGTACTTTATAAATGGGCACCAGATGCCAGACAGAATGATTGAAATTGGAGTGAAACTCGAGATCAAGTAAATTTTGTCCTGACCTAAACCTACTTAAGAAATGTACATTGTCCCCTCAAAGATTTAACAACAAAGAAAAAGCCCTTCTCCTAATTTGTCACCTTTAGAAGCAGAAGTTGCAAAAGACTTTGTCCCTCCTGGTTACTCCCCTTTTTGAGGCACTGAAGGACTGGAATGATCCTTGTCTTAAAATCATGAGTTGGCTTTCCTTTCCCAAATTCAAACATCCAACAGCTGTAAGAATGGCATCAAATCAACTGCTGACTCTGCCAATTCCACAGTGTTCCTGCTCACGTCCATCTGTCTCCTCCTGCCACGCTGCAGCACATCAGCAGAGAGGAGGCTGGGCAGAAACTGGCCTGAAACCCATGTGTGTGGGCCAGTAGCCAAAGTGATTCCACTTAACAAGCTGGCCACGGATCCACCTTTCATGTCGAAACATGGGGAGAATTAGGAAACTTTTAAAATTAAATCATTCTACAATTGATGTTCTTCAGTCGTTGTTGTTGTTTTTTTTCTTCTTCTTCTTCTTGAAAACTTTCTTCAAATTTTTTAATTAGAAACACTTCCTTTCTCTCCTTTTAAAGCCCTCCTGGATTGAGTTAGCTGGATCAAAGAACAGCAAGTTCTGTACAAGTAAGATCATGTTAAGTTTCTGAGTCTTTTTATGAACTACGTGGCTGCCTCCTGTATGGCCAAAATATCTTATTTTTGCCACTGTATGAACTGAAGAAAGACTGCAAGTCTTTCATCAGGTACTGCTTTCTAAGGAAAGGTCCTGTTAGATGTAACCTCTTGCCCTACATTAACTCTCTCAAAGAGTGTTAGTAACTGTATTTTTAACAATTTTGTATATTGGAAACATTCTGTTCTGCCAGAGCACTGTCATGAATCCAGGGAGCTAAGCCTGACCAAAGCAAAGCCTACACAGGTTTCTAGAAGGTGTAAGTCACCCCTGCCTTGCTGCAAAGCAAAGAGCCACTGGTCTCTCCTCTCCAAAATGTCGCAGAAGTTTCATTTTCACACACCTTGGACTTAAAAAAATTTCTTTTCTGAGCTTGCCCCTCATGTGATGGGAACTGTATTCCTCTTCACAGTCCACTAATTATAACCTTTGATCCAAATGTGACAGCTCCTGCTGCCTTTCCATCCAATAGCTTGTTACTGCCAGCCAAGAGAGCTAATGCTCACAGTGGATGGTGTCCTCAGCCACCCTGAATACACCTCCATTTAGGACACACTGCCATGTGAGCCTGCCATGGGTCTCACCAGGTAGGTGGCTCTCCACAGAGAACCTCTGACACCTAACTGGATTTTGTAAGAGATAAAAGACTTGCACCACCAACAACCAGTCCCACTCCACCTAATGGAAGATACAGTAGGGCTGATCATAAAGACATCTTCCAAATGTAGGAAGATATAACCCACCCTATAGGACAGGATCTAGTCCTTACAGATGTAAACAAAAGCTGCAGTTTGCATTATGTTACTCTAAGCTGAGAGGAACTGTGGCAAAACACCACCGTGGGTCTTGTTCCCTTAGGGAAACGAGATACAGCTTATCTCCATCAGTCAGGAAAACAGAAAGAAGAAATAGTATATGGGCATCCACATTTCACTATTGGCCTGCGAACGCCGTGACAGAAATCTCTTCTTCTTTCTGTCAAGGAAATGGCAATTGACAGGAAGCAGCAGAAATGACAAAAGAAGTTAGAAAAAATGAGAAGCTGCTGTGTTACAGAACTCTGACAGAGAAATGAGTGATTGCCATGTAACAAACTGCCACACACCAGCTTCTCTTGGTTCACATGCACGCTCATAACCTTGGGGGATTTTATTTTTTTTTTCAAATATGGGGTAGATTTCCCATGAGTTCAAGAGTAAAAGACTAAATCTAATTATTTTCCATTTATTGTGGGTTGTCACAAGGTCTGAATATACCAAGAGCAAGTTATTACTGGGCAGCTGACAGATGCTTGCTTGTGTGTCAAAACCTTTAGATCAAAATCTAAACTCCGTCCTGTTCCTTTTTAAGTCAACAGAACTTCTCTGAGATCTTCCACTATGTCCTAAGACCTCTCATTATGGCAACCTTTAACTATGAAACACCAGGGATTGTCCCAGTTAGACCCCTGGCTTTATATTCAAGTTAACAAGTTAACACAGCCCCTAAAAAGGGGGTGGGGTGCTTGATGCATTTGGAAAGCCTGCTCCACATGCTGCCGTCCATTTGGATACTGCAGAAGCGTTGGGAGTAAGTTTGGAAACTCTCATTAAAACTCCAAGGTACTATTCAATTATCCAGCCTTTTGGAAATCATTGCATGCTGCTTACAGGACACACTTCATCCTCTTGACATAAATAGGAAAAATTGTTTGTGTCAAAGCTTGATACCTTGGAAACTTTCCTCTTTCTACATATAAGACATCACAGAATAAGTTCGGGAGCCAAAGCTGCCAAGGGCCAAACCTCATCAGTGGGAGCTTTGCCATTTGCTTCATTAAAACCCCAGTGTGGCCCTACAAGAACAATCTATACTTTATAACTGCAGGTTAAATTCAGTGTTGTTGTATAAAATATTTTCTCTCCAGCTGACAGCACAGGAAAATTATGCCCTCTGCTGCACCTCTATGCTTGTATCCTATATGAAACTCTTTCAGGCCATGCTGTCTTTCTCGTTGGGTGGTGGGCTCAGTTTGTCAGCCCACAATTTTGCAAGTGAGAGTGATGAATTTACCACTTGATCTTAACAGGCATTTGAATTCCACCCCTTGTTGAAGACTTAATTCTCCTGCTTTGGTTTTGGAGAGCACCTTACAGGATCAAATTTTTCCACCACTTTGATGGCCATTAATGATTTGCACCATCAGAAGCTGAGTTTAGCTCAGAAAATGTCTTTGGATGACCCAACAGCAAGAGGTCATCACTATATGTACAGCTCTTAATCCAACACTATAGCTCTGACATGCCTGTAGGATTTGGCATTTCACTCCACTGTGTAAAACCTTTGCACTCTCTAGAAACTGAACAATTTAACTTCAAAGTTCAGGCTCACTTGCTGGCAATGGGTCATCTCACTGAGTCACCCAGTGTGTTTACTTCTAAGAAGACTGTCCCATATCCTGTTTCCTAGGATATTTGTAAGCACTCTTGAAATGCTTATTGCATCTCCCCCATTCAGACATAACATCTTCAGTTCAGGTTTTGCCTGGGATGACACACTAGGATGTGGAAGCTGACGGACATGTCATTACAGCTCTGCAAATGCACTTTAAACTAGCCAGTGGTCAAAATATTGTAGATTAATTTCCATATGCCAAGTTGCTGGTGAAGATTTTGCTACCTTCTTAAATTCCACACCACCACGGCTGGACTGCTACCAGCCCCCAATTTGGTTCACCTGAAGTTATTTCCAATATCCCTGCAGCCACAGGACAACCATCACTAGTGCCACACCTTGCTTTGCTTGGATCACTCAAGACTACAATGCTAATGCAAATTTATTTATTAATTTATTCTCCAGTTAGCCACAGCACTCCCCTGGTGTTGAAGGCCAGTGTAGGTATCAGGCAGGGTCCTACTGCAGCAGGCTGTTAAAGGGCAGAATAGTCTTTGATCCTGTGGCTTGATTTGCCTGTGTGGTGCCCTGGAAAGCCAAGCTGGCTTGGAAAAGGATAGGATAAAGGCATATTGCAACAATTTTTTGAGTAGAGAAAGAAGGGAGTAGAATGGGGGTCTAAACAGCCAGAGGCAAGGAAGCTGCAGCACTTGGATGAGTGAGCAAATCCTGGACAAAGGTAACCACCAAGAGCAGTCCATAATAATCAAACACACAAGGGCACATGAGGGACAAGCACTCCAACATGAAATGCTGCTCACAAAAATCTGCAAATGAGTTACCACTAATGAAAACATGGGCCTTGGAAACCGGATGAGGGTGAGAGGAAAGGAGAGGTTATTGTGTAATTTGCTTCTCCTTCCCGGACCTGCCAATGCAGCTGGATTCTGACTTGCAGCATCATCACTTTTCCAGTCTTGGCCTCCTGAACCTGCAAGCCGCCCCTCGCAGTGACCTGCCAAACCTTTGCTATGCAAACTTTTCTTCCTTTGAACAGCCTGATAAGGGGCCAACCTGCAGTAGCTTCTCACTATGTCCCGAAGGGAGAACACAATGAGGCCCATAAAGCCAATTGCACTTGTTACCCGAGGCAGCTTTTGAACTCTGCACGGAGAGGCTGGAATGCCCCCTTCCACTTAGCAGAACAAAGGCCAGCCAACCTGCAGGGTCTTAAATCTGAAAGTTAAACATGAGTGTGATTCATGTGTGGCTTTGAATTTCATGTATTATTGAATTGTATACATTACTCCAGGCTCGGAGGTTTTTCCCTTTTATACTGCAACACAAATGTATGTTCTGTTTGGGAGGGGTGCAGAGTAGAGAACACCAGGCAAAAGTATTTCCATATGTATTCCCCAAATTCTCTGCCTGAAGGACTTGAGCGAGCTGAGATTTATACTGTGTTCCACTGACCCTGAAAAAACAACTTGAAACAGATTTAAAGAAGATGCACTGGAGCTTACTGCAATTGAAACGCTGGATACTTATTTGACAGCCTCCAGGAACCCTTCCAGGTCCACCCCTTCCTGTGAATCTGCTAAAGCTCCAGAAGATTATCAGAGTTAAGCTAGTGTGCAGGATGCTGGGTTTGAGAAGACAGGTTGGCCCTGGTAAGAGTCGTAAAAATGATCATCTCTTGTAACCAGTGCTCTGATTCAAAGACTGAGTCCTTGATCCCATTTAAGACATAATCCTCTGATAGGAGCCAGAAAGCTGGACCACACCACTCCTGTATGATCCTGCTGGCTTTGGTGGAATGCTGCATGACCAGGAGAGTATCTTGGCTCTTTCTACTGGGGAAAGATTTAATGTATTTTTAGAAACAGTTAATTAACCCCATTCGTTACATAAAAGGGGCAACTGTAAAGTGTACCTGGACACTTTCAGTCAGGACTTTTTCATTCTCTGCATGGCTTTGGGTAAGTCTTCTGACCTCACCACAACACAAGACTAAGAAAGGTGCTGAGAAATACTTGAAAAAATTATTTTAGGAATAAAGTTCTTTTGTAATTAGAGGGTTTTCCTGGAGAAATCTTAAATATTGAGTGTCAAATGGCCAGTATCTGATAGGCAATGGATTTGCAAGCACAGCAGAAGGCTGGATTCACTTTCTATCCAGCCTTCTGCTGTGCTAGGTGGAGTTCTCATTATGTTAATGATTCTGTATAGAACTGAACAACATGTCTGCATAAATGATGATGCTGCACGACTCAGTGCCCTGACACTTTTACTCTATGTTAGGATTTTGATCTCCTGAGAAGCACCTTCAGCTTTTCCTCAAAGACAAGACACTGGTTTCTCTCCCACCATCAAGCTCAATCAATTAGTACCGAATGTGTGCAGTGGAATCCCAGGCCCCAGGGTGATGAGTTTATTGGGATCATTCTTCAGCACCCAGCCAGACCTTCAGAGAACTGTTTTGCATTTTGATAAAACCACTGGGAGGAGGGATTTGCAATTGTATCATATACCACCACTCAGCTTGCTATGGTTAATTCTACAAGGACCATCATTAAAATATGCAGTGAGCTGGGCTTTCATGGGATGCTTCTCACTGGGCTGTTAAGGGGGAGATCTGGAAGAAAATGAGAGATGATATAAAGAGTTCTGCTTTTCCAAAGCTCAGATCACAGATGGCTTCTCATAATTTTCCATGCCAATTTCATCTGGAACTTCATTTGCTTGTGGAGCTAGGCTATTAGAGAAGGAGAGCTCTGTCTCCAGATATAGTTTCTGGCTCAAGAGGATGACTGACCTTCGTTTGAACAAGAATATGAACTCTGTTACCTTGGGACACCATTGAATCCTTGTCTCCTATGCTTTAGCCATTACTATCCCAATGATTTCAGGACATGAATGTAGGTTTATCCTAACAGCACTAATAACTTGCCTGGCTTGCCAAGCTTATTACAAAGTAATGCTTCTTTAATTCTTTACTTCCCAATCAAAAAGTCCAGGCATTGGATATGAGAGTTGTAGCAGGGATTCTTAGACCTGATACATGTCCAGTACTAATGTTGCTAGAGCCTTCCAGAAATATGTACAGAAAAATTATTGACCACTTAGGACTTCTTAGGAGCAGGGAAGCCCAGAATACCATATCATCAATGCATGGCCTGAGATCAACTCTGCAACTTCATCCTCAATCTGAAATCTGGCAAATGCTGCACAAAGCTTACAGAATCCCTGACTGCAAAGACTAAACCTGCCACATCTGTACCTTGGTGCAGTGCAGCTGCAAACCAGACAAAGCATGACAACCACATTTTTGTCAAATGAGTGAAAATACATTCTATGGTGCTTATTCTGCCTATATAGTTTATGCTTGGGCCAGAAGGACAATTAAGCTCTGAGCAGGGGGACTGGGATCTTACAGTTCTGTGATCCTCAGTCCAGCTGTAAAGTGCTGTGGACAAATGATGACTTATTAGACCTGAAATCAGCCAAGATGAAGCTACTGTTCCTCCAGAAAAAGGAACAAAAAAAACAAATCAAAAAAATAAAAAAAACCAAAACTGACCCAGTTGAGAAAAAAGTGTAATTTGGGACCTGAGACCTTCTGAGCTCTTCACTTCAGCTGTGACCACACTGAGCTGGTACCAGGTGCTCCAAACTGTAGCATTACAAAGACACTTTCTGGGGAATTTTTAATTCTAGCACATGTATCAAGGTAGCATCAAATGTAGCAAAAATGTAAAACTAATTTGGGTCCAGCCCCCAGAAACAAAAAAAAATTTATATATTTCCTCTGCAAAATGATGCTTGCAATCCTTGTTCCCAAGCCCAGAGAACTGCCTGTTTGCTGGGGACATCTGCATGATTTTCACTATTGTCTGCCAGCAAGAAGGCCTGACCTGCATCTGAACTCATTCCAGGGACATTTCAATAAATCTGCAGTTTCCCAGGAAGCCTTAAAGTCCTTGGTTAGGACATCCCTGTCCTATGCAAGCTAAACCAACTCTCCCATTTTTAATTTGGCATGGCTGGTCCTCTCCCAGTCTCTTAATTAAACACAAGAAGAAAAAATAGTAAGCCTGACAAGACCCACTGAGTGGCCCCTCTTTCTGTGTGCTCATGTGGCTCCATTCTTGGAGGCTGACCCAGGGCAGAGGTCTGCTCATCTACATATATTTTCCAGTGGAAGCATTTTTTATTTTTTTTTTCCCTTCCATAGATTTATTCAGCCTCCAAACTTCAAATTCATCAAAACTGTCACAGACCATTTGCAGGATGGGAAGATATTGTGGGTCCAATCAGCGTGGGTGTCACAAACAATTATCCACTGCAGAATGATCCCAATTAGTAAACACCCTGCTAACAGGCCACCTCCCCAAGGATGCTGATTGTCTGTGACAGTGTTTTTTTCAGGATGTCTGCTGGAAAACTACAACTCAAGCCTTTGTGGGCTGGCTTCTGGCAAATTCCTTTTTCACCCTACAAAAGAATCTACACATGAATAATTAAAAATAGATTGGAGTAGAAATTTAAAATACGTTTAGCTTTGTCACCCAAACCCTTTACAACAAGACCTACTTCTCAACTGGAATAAAATGGAAATTCTATTCCCAGTCTTGGCTTGGATGAGGCACTCTGTGTTTTGATGCTTTGCTCCAGGCTTTTGGAACTAAATAAAGATTTCAATATAAATAGTCTCTTCCACTTTCTCCTTTCTTCTCTCTCGTTCTGTTGGGGCAAAACTCTTTAAACAAGTTACCTGAAGGACCAACCTCAGAGAGTGTTTGAAATCTAACTGCTTACTCCTTGCCTAAGGCATGCTGCCTTTTCTGCTGTATGCCACTAGCTAAAAGAACAGCTTTTAACAATCTCAAAGCTATTTCTATGGAATGAAATCACAAAGACAGGAGTAAATGAAGATATTAGAAGAAGTTGGGTTGTTTTTTTTTTAAAAAAAGTAACCTTTTGATCACCCAGTTCTCTCCTGAAACGGACTGAAGAGTGATCAGTTGCTCCTCTTTACCCTGATCTACTCTCAAATCGAGAGATAGCAAGGCCAAATCTGGTGTAACCCAGGAAAAATGCCACCATGAGTAGTGGAGCTGCAAAGAGACTGAAGAGAGGAACAGAACTTCCCTTTCCACCATGTGAACTCAGCCCCTGCATTTCACATCAGATGGGCCAGCTGTAGCTGAAATTCAATACATGGCAGGTAATGCCATGAGTACAGAAGTTTGAAGATGCAGCCTAAGGTCATGGTATGAATTACCAATTGCTTGGATCAATTGCTCATTATTGGTAAAGTCATCATAATTGGACTCCCTGGATTGCAAGTGGGCAGCTTTCAGAAAGAAAATCTCATCTTGAGCCACAATTGGTTGGGCTAGACAATATTCACATCTACTACAGGGCAGAGTAATTCCTTCTTCTGTGGGACTGTTGGGTAAAATCTAATGATCTGGCTGTAGTGAAATCTTAGTCATAACCCACAGACTTCAAATACACAGAGGCAGGAAGACTGATTTGGTCATCAAGGCTGCCTCCCAGCCAGCAGTCTTGCTCCCAAGGAATGGGCTTTAGTACCATATTCCATTTCCTCTCACCTGTGCCAAGTCCTCCCATATAGCTCAGTAATGCTCCCACACCTCTGTGATCTTGGCAGGCTCCTGCACAGCTTCTCTCCTTCTCCTCTGGCCTGGGGTGAGAAGACTCTTTTCTTTAACATGTGGGGGGACATAGATTCATTTAACTCATCTCTCTTACTTTCAGCTCTGATTTCAATCCAGTTGATTAGTAATTTCTTCCCAGTAAATTCTACCAGAACTGTATCTTCAGCAGGGATTAACTACCAAATCTCCATGGATTTCCATGGAGTTATGCTGCTTTGCAGTTTACAGCCTGGTCCAATAACCTCACTTCAGTTACCTTATTGTTAGACTGTCACACACACCAAGTATGCAAGCTCAAACTATACACTGCTCACTTCGCTGCCTCTCACCTTAAAGCTTTCAGGGTTCCTCCTCCCTAAAGAATTTTGCTTTCAGGTGTTTTTTTCTCAGATAGAAAAAACTTTCCCTCCTCTAATGCTCCATCACTTTCATGATTTTTATCCCATCAAATTTACCAAACTTCCTGGTTTCTGCCATGCTTCATGTGCAGGGTACTAAGTAATGTTTCAATATTTGCAAAACATCACACCTAAAACTGTCTCTAAAATGCTCTTTACTGCTTCACTAAGGCACAGGAGGAGCCCTCAGCAAAAGGGATGCACCAACAACTTTTACCAGCCACACTGGTTGATTATCAGAGCCATGTATCATTTGTCACTTCAACTAATCTATGACTGAGTTCCTATCCAAGACAAGCCTAACAATTTTGCAGGGAGGGAAGGATCTTGTAAGACTCTGTATCAAATGCTCTACTAGGCTCCAACTGCAATATATCTAATAAAACCCCTTTGTCCAATAATTTGCCTTTGGATGATTGAGGATGAAATTGCGTAACTATTCCCTCCCTGCCTCTCCCCCAAGCACAATACCCTGTGGTTTGGAGCAATTTACTTCAAGGATTTGTCTCACTTTTCTCCCATCCTGGTGGTCCAACTAAATACCAACACTTTGTCCTTTGCTTTGCTATTCCTTTTTTCCTGATCCACTATGGCCACAGCACCCAGAGCTTCACCACTCTTTTATTTCATCTTCAGACTGCAGAGTCATCAAGACAGTATGTGAGAGAAGGTGTCCAATCCAACCAACTCAGCTCACAGGAATCTTAACAGTGGTGCTATTGCTTTCCCATACACCTCCCTCTTTCCAAAGGAGGTTGAGACTCTGAGTTTCTGTCTCAGTGAAGAGACTGTTCAGCCCTCTGTAAAACTTCCAGGGGTACAGACACTTGTGACTTTGGGAGAAAAAGGAGGCTGGCTCTCTCCCAGGGGAAGGACTTTGCACATCAAGCTGAAGACAATCTGGCCCTGCTTTTAAGAGGAGGGACACAGTTCTATTTCTAGAGGGGAGATTGTGTCAGTAACTCCCTCTGAAGTTGAAGGATTTTGGCCTCAGATACCCAAGGGCAGAAACCAGGAGCCATAGAGCCAGCCTTTGTGCCAGCTGATGGAACAAGCACCCTCCAGCTGTAAAAAAAAAATTGCTCTGAACATTGGGATAAAGCTGGAGCCTCTGGAAGTGTCCTTGCAGCCACAAACAGATTTATGACCCGAAATCCAAACAGGAATTATCATTGCAACCACTGCTGATGCCAGGAGACATTTATTCTCTGCCTATCCATCCTGCTTGGCTCACAGATTGCAGTGGTCCTCCTCAGGACAGTCACACAATCTCTGTGAAAGCACTTGGCTCCCATGGATGCCATGGATTTTCTGCGTTCCCTATGATGCACACTCGCCAAGTGAGTCTTGATTTAGCTGCAGTAATTTCTGCTGCCTCTTCCCACAGAGACAAATGTTTATTTTATAGGCTCCAATCTTAAATGGCTGATAATAAACTACCTGCCTCTGCGTCAGAACAAGGTCACTGACCCCATCTGCTGCCCAGCAAACACGTATAAATTCAGCCAGCCCCAGAACTGCAGAAAGAGCCAAGGCTGCCCCAACCACTCTGGGCTGCTTCTCCCCTCACAGAGGAAGTGCACTGACTAGCTGAGGCACCATAGATAAGCTTAAGAAGTGGGAATGTTCTGGCAGAGCCTGCTTTCTTGCCATGACACTTCCAGGTCACAGAGGACTCTGATGAACGTCTGAGTTGGGCTTGAAGTGTTTTACTGCAAATGGCCACTTTGACACCACCACACACATGTAAACCATCAGGTTTTACAGTAGGGCTCATGGTATTTCCAAAGCCAACAGCTTCCCAAAGCCTCACAAGTTGGCCAGCAGTGTAGCATGTGGCCACTGCACCTTCTGCAGCCTCAGACCCCTTGGCCACACAATCCTGAGCCACTTGGGACTCTGGTGTGGGCCAACAGTCTAATTTCTTTCTACTTAGTTTTCACCAATGTTAAAAGCCTACATCAGGAGTGCATATGACACCTAGCCCAGCATAAAGCCTGTCACTAGCAAGGGGATCTGCCAGGATGGTTTGAACCAGCAGAGAAAGCTTGTTCTGGACCAGCATGCTCTCTCACATGGCTGCAGTGGTTTGGATCCTGTATTAACAGCCCTAAAGACAGCTTTATGGTTTCATTGGGGTGAGGACTTTGCTTGAACTCCTTTGGTTTAAGCCTTGATTTAAGCTGATGCATAATTCATAATAGGAATGATAACAGATGGCAACTTGTTAAGCCACAGGAACTCAATCAGTTCTGATCACATGACAACACCCTAAATAATTTAAATCATATCTTACTGAAAGAGCTGTTCTGCTGGGGCCCCATGCTACAGAGAGACATCAATGCCACACTGTGGGAGTCACCCTGCAAGGCAGTTGTTACCAAGTCCCCTTGTTTGCAAAGGGAGAAACTGAGGGACAAGAGCAAGTGCCTTCCACATGCTTCACTCCATGAAAGCAAATCCCTGGTGTCCTCTTGCTCCTCTGCCACAGATCCCAGCCATGAGGCCCTGGTCTCTCACCCTCTATATATTGTGCATGTTCACAAAGACACTTGGAAGAGACAACACGCTGAAATCAATGGATCTAAAAACTCGATTCAGATTCTGGCTTCCCACTGGCAAAACTCCATGGTTGCTCCTGGTTTACCCTGCTATACCAGAGAGGTTGCAGGGGCAGGGGCAGGAGAGTGTATTCAGAACACTTCTGACTCCCAGTTTACACACTCCACTCAACAATGTAGCCAACCAAAGAATTAGTGGGAAAAATGAGACTTCATAAAAAAGGATTCAAAACTGGAGCAGCCCAAGTCATTGTACCCTGAAATATTAAACCCAGCTCTAGGACACCTAATACCTGGTCAAAAAAAGCAAGACCTACAAAAGTAATGATCCAACAAAAACTCACAGGTTTCCCTGTTGCTGTGGCAGAGACTTTGCTGTCTCCTTGCAGCAAAACTAAGAGTATTAAACTATCTAATCTGCTCTGGACAATTCATCAAAAATGCAAGGACATCCGCTCTTGCCGCAGACCCCACTTGTTCTTTGGGTATGGCACGGAAGTAAAATGTCCACCCCGTTCTCATGTCAGAGTACCCCTTGCTCAACTATATGAGGAAACTACCTTTCCAACACATGGCCTAAACCTCAGTGACATGAAGACCCTTCAGTGACCCTGTGAGAACCAGGAGGCCCCATCAAACTCCTCAGCCACTTCAGGAAGCAGTGTGGGATGCAGGGGAGCAGGGAGTTTTATCTTACGAGTTTCAGCACCTTCCTTTTCTTTCCATCAATTCCCAGCCTGCCACAAGCACATGAAATCTGGAGCTGTGCAGAAAAGTTTCATTCCCAGTGAGCTGAAGCAGTTTTCTGAATGAGAATACTCTTTAGGAAAGAAACACTCCAAATATTCCAACAAGCTTGAGACTAGAGAAGTGCTTCTACAGTCACAGGGGACAAAGCACCATTTAAAAATACAAAACGTTCATGAATTATGATTCTCATCTCAGCATACTTATCTACCCGTTTGAGAAGACACACTGAGCTTGAGTCTTCTCTGGAATTCCAATCAATCATAATCAGCACAGTGAGTCCCAGCTGAAGCACAGGCATTGGCTGCTGACCATAAGCATAACTAACACAGATTTCTGCTTCCTGACACATTACAAGGGAACACTGCCCACACTACATTCATCCTTCAACATCACTTGGCTGCTAGAGCATTTTTACTCCTCACTTCTAAAATCACCATCTCCTTTTTTTAAACACTTTAATAGAAAAGCACTCATGAGCTGACCAGCTAAATTCTCCTACAGTAACTGTTGCAGACACTTCATCTCCTGAACAGAAAGGAAGCTGCCACCTAAAAATCCTTCCCCATCACAGAAGTGTTTGAAGCCCTGTTAGTTGGTCTAAGCACAATATGTGGGGTTCTTTGACACACTAGTTCTCACCAAAGCACAAGGGTGAACTTTCTCCCTGGTGCACTGTTAGCACTTGGCGAAGATGTTTCCAGAAATACCATCAAATAAAGCCCTGTGTGTACAAGATGGGCTGGATTCTGGGCTAGACTAAGGTCTGTGAGTTCAGAGTAGTGATGCTAAATGACATGAGCAGAGACACAGATCCATGTCTTCTCTAAGCCTGCGTGTTGGCAGTGACAGATATACCAGTAGATACCCTCTCCTGATCTTCAAGCTATGCTGCAAATAAGAACAAACCTCATGCCATGGAGGGTTCTAAAACTGACAAGCTGCACCTCCAAAATTATAATAATCCCAAAACTTCTCACAGACAGTTTTACATTCAGAATGAGGCCTAGGAAAATGTATCTGTGTTTCCTGGGGTAGGGCCGAATTCTCCATCACTTTGCTAAATGACTCCAAAAGTCCAGAGAAGTTGCAGCTGGGGCAGCCAGCACTGAAGCAGGTCCCAAGGAAAACATGAACCATGGGTTTAACTACAGAGCATCAATCAAAAGTGATTTTGTCTATTTGAGTTTGCACTGAAAAAAGCCCTCTCTTGGTTAGGAGCAAAATCCATTTTTGCCACCATGACTGAACAGTCCCTAGACAAGTCTCACAGACTCTCCTCCATTGCCCCATCCCCAAGGCTGCCTCTATGAGCACCAGCTCATCCCATTTGTAGGTGGGATACAGAAAGGACCTTCTCACTGCAAGAATGGACACTGCTTCTCTGCCTCTCCTCAAGCCCAGGCTCAGCAATCAGCCCTGAGGGAAGGCCGACAGGTTTTACACACAGGTTATTCAACTTGCTTCTCTCAGAAAGAAACTTGCAGGAACCCACATCACTCACGTGCCCACCTGTTCAGGCTCCTTAAGGAATGCCTCTTTCTGTCTGAAAAAGCCACCTGACAACTTTTTTTTTTTTTTCAAGCAAGTAATGACATGCCTTTCTTATTGCACAAACCATCAAGGCACTAACTTCAAAAGCAATGAAACTTACACTTCGCTCTTATTACAAGGAATAGAATTATAGGACATTTTTTAACATGAAATGGAGTGGTCTGAACCCAGCCTGACCTTAATCTCCTAAACAGGCCCAAACCCAAATCTCTACTCCAAGTGCGTCCAAATTTCAAGGCAGGTTGCTTCTGGCTTATGTCTCTTGGTCTAAAGCATGCCAAGTCCTGCAGCTCCATGCAGGTCCTTGACAAGCTCCCAGCAAACTGGTGTGTTGGCTACCTGCCTCTGGGGAGGAGAAACCTAAAAAAAAGCAAGATACTGCAACACGGTGACCTTGTGTGATAAAATTGCCCGAAGAAAACAAATAGAAGGGCACAGCTCTAAAGAAACCGGTGCCAGAGCAAGGAGTGCCAAGGACAGGCAGAATGTGTTGGAGGGAGGGAGGCTGGGGCTGGAGTGCGCGGTGATCAAGCTAAGCCAAACCAGAGGTAAACGCGCCCTGCCGTGCCGGGAGGGGTCCATAGGCTGTCCAGTGCCCCTTGGTGGCAGCGGCTACAGCCACGGCCCTGTCACCCACGGCCAGCCTCAAACGCTTGTCTTTTTATCTTCTAATTACACGAGTGACTAATGTGAGCGGATAAATAACAGTTGCTAAGTCATTTTGATCTTGCCTGTAGCTATAAGGTCAGGGTATGTTTTTGGTCAAGATGAAGCGTGAGAACTGCAAAACAAATTGTCTACGTGAACACACACGGTCCAGCCCTGGACTTCCCTGTGGATCCCTGCTGACTTGCCCAGGCTGGTCACCCACAGCCAGACCTGCCCAAGCTGATCCCTCAGCAAGGTGCTGCCACACGTACCGTGGCTGCTGGGCAGGGGAGACCCGAGGCTGTCTTCAAACCCTGGCTCTTGCATTGGAGAGGAAAAAAAAACAAACCAACAAAAAACCTTTGGCTGTTATTCCAGCTCTTCCCTTTTCCTTACAGCTCTAAAGTCTGGTTCAGAGGCCTTACCATTAGACAGGTGTAAGTTGCTATAAAAATGGAGATTGGAAGTGAGTGAACTCAGGCCTGGAGAGGGCCTTTCCCTCGAGATAGCCCAGCCAGGCAGCACCAGCCCAGAGCAGGTTAATGCCAGCAGAGAACTTGCAAGGCCATGGACAGAAGAAGTGAGGCTGGGCACCAAGTCAGGAACTTTCCACCTTCATATGGCTGGTTTCTTACCGGCACGGGAGTGAGAAAAGCACAACACAGGCATCAGACCACTGATACACATGAGCTTTCACTGTACAGCAGAATCCCAAGAGATGTCACAAACCACAGAAACCACAGAGGTGACACATACACACATCCTTGAAAGGAGGGATGGAGGAGCAGAGGCAGGAGAGATCCAGTGAGACAAGAGGCATTTCTTCCCATGATGGCAAATCTCTGCTGATTTTTTTTTAACGTAAGGTTTCCCTTCCTGAAATCTCAACTCCTCCCACCGTAATATGACTTCTAGTAGTCCACAGGCCAAGACC